>NW_011500493.1:100092-140628 GCF_000495115.2 Populus euphratica | reverse complement strand
AGTGGTCAATTAAAATCCGTTGAAAACATTGTGTGTCAAATATGTGAAACAAATGAACACTTAACCAATAATTGTCCAACCTTGTCTTCTTTTAAGGAATGTCTCCATGAACAAGCCCATGCTTTAAACAGTTTCCAAAGGACCAACCATAACCCATATTCACAAACATACAACCCTGGTTGGAGAAATCACCCAAATTTCAGTTGGAAGAGTGATAATAACAATGTACAAACTTCACAACCACCGTTTCAAGCACACCATAATTTCCAAAATTCTCATGGATATGCACCTCCTTATGCCCCACCTCCTAGAAGAAATCTTGAGGAAACATTGCATGCATTCATTGAAAAGCAAAAGACAATCAATACTCAATTTGCTCAAAACATGACAGATTTTAAAGATACTCTTGTAAAGTTGACATTTACTCTTAGTTTCCAAGAGAAAGGTAAGTTACCATCTCAAACACAACAAAATCCTAAGGGGCAATACAATGCAAATGCAAGTAGTTCTGGAAGCCAACACATGGATCAAGTCAAATCAGTCACTACTCTTCGTAGTGGTAAGGTTATTGAAAAACCCACTCTTGAACCTTGTGAGAAAGATGATGAGTCAATCTCTAAGGGTAAGGAAGGGGTTAAATCTGAAATTTGTAAAGAAAAGATTGATTCCCCATGAGCGCTTCCATTTCCTTATGCCATGACCAAAAAAAGAAAAGTCAATCATAACTCTGAAATCTTTGAGACTTTCAAACAGGTAAAAATCAATATACCTTTACTGGATGATATTAAACAAGTTCCTTCTTATGCTAAATTTTTGAAAGATCTGAGCACTGTGAAGAGGAAACTGAATGTGAAAAAGAAAGCCTTTTTAGCCAAATAAGTAAGTGCCATTCTTCAGAACAATAATGCTTTGAAATATAAAGACCCTGGTTGTCCTATAATTTCTTACTTTATTGGAGAACATAAAATTAAAAGAGCTTTACTTGATCTTGGAGCTAGTGTGAATTCACTTCCATATTTAGTTTTTCAAAGTCTCAATCTAGGTGAGTTAAAACCAACTTCTGTAACTTTTTTACTTGCCGATAGATCTGTAAAAGTGCCTAGAGGAACAATCGAAGATGTGTTAGTACAAGTCGATAAATTGATTTATCTTGTGGATTTTGTTATCTTAGACACAGAACCTGTTGAAGCATGTAATTCATTTCCTGTTATTTTAGGACGTCCGTTTCTTGCAACTTCTAATGCATTGATTAATTGTAGGAATGGACTGATGAAGCTATCATTTGGAAACATGACATTGGAGATGAATATTTTCAACATTTGGAAGCAACCTGGAGATGATAATGATTTACAAGAAGTAGATCATATTGATGAATTAGTTTATGATAAACTTGAATCTCTTTAAGTAAAAATAAGTTGGATGAATCTGAAGATTTGCAAATGATTTATTGTGAGGAAGAAATCATAGATGAAAAACACACCGAAAATGTTGATGCGAATCTTTTGTCAAAAGTGACAACAAATTCGACATCTGACATCACACTAATCGATAATTACTTTCCTAACGAATCCTTACTTTCTCTTAGTCCAATACCTTGGTATGATAAAAATACCAATTTTCTTGCTTTAGGAGATTTGCTAGTTGATTGGAGTATCCAAGACAAAGAAAAATTTTTGAACGAAGTGAAGAACTTTTATTGTGATGACTCTAACTTATTTAAATATTGTCTTGATCAAATATTTTAAAGATTCATTCTTGACAATGAGGTAAGTAGTGTCATTAAACTTTATCATTCTAAAGCATGTGGGAGTTATTTTTCGTCAAAAAAGATAGCTGAAAAAATCTTTCAAAATGGATTTTATTGGCCCACCATGTTCAAGGATACGCACGCATTCTGCAAAACTTGTGAAAATTATCAAAAAGTTGATACTGGTCAAAAAGTTTTGTTTTATAATTCTCAACTCTATTCATTCCCTAGAGAGCTAAGATCAAGATGGAGCAATCCTTATGAGGCCTTTGATATTGAGAATTCAATAAATGACAATGTTTTTAAGGAAAATGGACATCGTTTAAAAGCTTACTTTGATAATTTTCGTAGTGAAAATGAATCAACTGGTTTGAATGATCTTGTTCCGATACTCCGTGACTTAAGTCGGTTCTTTCAGTTTCCCATAATAACTAATATCTGTGTATATATTTGTGCAATTCTTTGAATCTCTCTTCCAATTCTCATTTGATAATAGACACTAATCTTGAAAAATTGAAAAAGTATTTTCCCGCTCTGCCTAAGAATGTAATTACAAAAATTTACCGTGTTAGATGTGCAAGATTGAGGTTGTTAATGAATCATGGAATTCCTGAAGATATTCGCTGGTTGATTGAAGCAAAGGTTCGATTATCAGGTGAATCCTCAAATTCCTTCATTTCATACATGCCTGGAACAGGTAAAAACACTTTTGCAAAGAAATGTCGTGCAAAATAATTAAATGTCTGTCATCGATGTGCCAGATGGACTTGTAATGCACAATGTCGTTCTTTAGGAATGGTATCTATAAACTGTGAAGATAAAATACAATTCATTAAGGATGGCCTGAGTAAGGAGTCTTTAGATAATCTTCTATTGACTCTTGAGACGCATCCTAGTGGAGATGTGCATCGTGTAATTCATGATTTATGGCCATTATTTCATAAAGAACATGATCGACTTAGTCTTGGGAATTTGACTAAAAATGACCCTGTTTGCCACTTTTTAAGAAAACTGGATGGGAAGCCTATCCCCGACCCATAGAGGGCGTTTAAGCCATTCTTGGACGTAAAACCAAAGGAAGATATGAGCCATAATCACAACTACTTATACATACACATGCTTTTTCAAAAATAAATAAATAGAGAGAGAGAGTGTGTGAAACTCCAACTGGCCTACATATAGGTGGTATGATTGCCTTTTTAATTTCTCATCTATAAAATCCTCTCTTCCTTCCTTTCATTTCTACTCAACCCATAAATTCAACAAATATAGAAGTGATAAATACCTTGCTTTGTGGAATTTGCAAATTGTTTTTCTATTTTAATGTTTTGATTACTAAAGACTAGTAATAAGCTGGTTGGGGGGTGTGATTAGTACTTAAAAGTGTAATTTTTTTATTAAGGTTTTATGTTATCATTTTGCAATTGAAGTATTAATAACTCCTTAACTAAAACATGTTTTATAATAATATATCTAATAATGTAAGATACCTTTAATTTATGGTAAATGTTCATTTTAAATGCAGGCCTATCACATAAATGAAAGGATTGATTGATAAATTTAAGAAGTGAAATTGAAAGGACAAAGAGATGGCCAAACTTAGAAAAGAGATGGCAGTGCAATCCAAACCGGAACATTGTTCAGTAATTGGGTCATATTTGGAGTTGTAGATCTCAAATTTAGGTCTACTTTACATGGATGGAAAGGTAAGGCATAGGCCTACAACTTTCATATGGAGCCTGAGATGTAAAAATGTCATTTTCAAGTCCAAATTGTAGCAACAATAAATAAGTCTGAATCTGTCTTCAAGCCTAAGCACTGTTCAGTGTTTGACCCATATGTAGAGTTTTAGAAGTGCAAATGACCTGAATTTTTTACACAAGAAAGCTGAGACAATTTCCTACAACTTTCATGTGTTCAAGTGGTCCAATTTTGACGTTATCAATGACGTTTTGGGCAGAAAAGAGAAGATAAGGATTGTCATCAAGTCAAGAGCTGGTTACCCACTCATCAATTAGTCATCAAATCAATAGTTCTTAATTTTGGTCTATAAAAGGAGACATTTGCTATGCATTTAGGCATCTTGGTTTCCAAATCAAGATCATGCTCTTGCTTTCTCTCTTTGTATCTTTTGTAATGTTTATGCTTTGCTTTCATTAATATCAAGTTGATGCCTTTCATTTCCTTTCATTTACTTAGTTAACTTTCATCTTATTTATGTTCTTATTTTGTTTATTTAGTTTTCTTTCTTTCATTATGTTTAGCTAAGTTTATTATGTAAAGGTGAAAAGGTTACATTAATGGTGTAAGAATAAGTATAATTTAAACTTAATATGGACTTTAATATTTGATACTAACATGTTTTGTATTTGTTATCTTGTTCAGTTTTTAATACTTTACTTGTTAAATGACTAATCTTGATTTATGTTGTATAACACTTGGTACAACAAATGCTTGGCACTTTCATAGCCCATAATGTATGGTATAACCGACACCTGAGCTATGAAAGGAACTTGATTTGTTGTTAACATAAGTTATAATCATGAATGCTTGACGAGATTTACAAGTATTAGCATTAATTGAATAAGATGACTAATGTAATCATGTTAACTAGTATTAATTGAATAAGATGACTAATGTAATCATGTTAACAATTTATAATCTGATCGGGACCTCCTTTGTGTGTGGTTTCTAATTGAATAATAAGAGTTTATACTATACTTGTTTGACATACCATTAGTGGAACCTCTAACTGTGACATTTGTTATTATCATTGTTTAATCTTTACATTAATATTCCATCTCAAAGTTCTCATCAACTTTTCTTCTTCTTTTTCTTTATTATTATTATTATTATTACTACTACTACTACTATTAGTATTATTATTGTTGTTGTTATTGTTACTATTGTTATTATTTATAATTATTGTTTATAATTTATACAATTAACCTTCTTGTGGTTCGAAGCCGATCTTGCTAGGTTATTTATTACTTCGACACTCCTGCACTTGGGAGAAGACATTAATGTTTTCATCGTGTCACCTAGTAGAGCTATGATTTTTCAAAACCGTTCTTACAACAATGTTATCAACCTTATTCCAATATTTTTTTTCCTTGCATGTCAAATTTGTAAAAGACTTAGTTCATTAAAGTTTATAAACTAACTGAATTAACATATTAAAAAAATATATTCAAGTATATACTAACTTTGAACTTTCTAAACCATGGATCAATCATGGGGTTCCATTCATTATTTTTTTGAAACCTGACTCCATTGAAACAATGACACTTCTATCAATGATTTCATAGTCGATGTTATCGTGCATGTAGCCTTAACAATTATAAACCTAAAATTACATTTGTTAATTGAAATAACTTTTCAAAAATGATTAATTGTTTATTTTTTAATAGCGTATGAAAGGAAAAAATTACTTTGGTTGATTGGGATTCCACTAGGTACAATACTTTCTAATAAATGGTTCCTACTTTGAAAGAACTCTCCTTGTCGTGGTGACATTGCACTCGATGAGCCTGTGTTGATAGAGGTTGTCTTTGCCTTAAACACCTGTTCATGGTCGACACCTAATGATTAGTGGTCGTTAGAAACATTGATAAAAGAACTAGCAGTAACCTTGACTATACGACGTGATATTGGCTTTTTTGTAGGTAATAACATTTCTATTCTAAAATCAATTTGGCAGCACCTCTTATATATAAGAAAATATCTAAAATTTTATTATTTGCAAATATACATCAGTAATATATAGCCACAACCAATTAATTTTATTTATGATAAGTCCATGTTCCTATCGATATCTAATTATGCATTACTAATATGGTTTAACTCAAAAAAATATTTTTGGCTGGTGATTGTGCATAAAAAGTATCATTAGATCTCTTATTTTACATATGTATTTATTGTTTTTATTTAGTTTTTTTTATAATAATTATCATGCTTTTTAGTAATGAAGTTTCTTTTAATGTTTCAATAGGTTTTTGGAGCTCAAATAAATTATTTCAGAAAATTTAATGTCAAAATTTGAAACAAAGAATTCAAGAGAAATTTAGTTGAAGATTGAAGCAAATCTTGATTTAAATAAGTGCTCTAAATTTGCCTAAAAAATCAATTTATTCCAATCCTAGAAAAGATTATCATATGATTTATTTCAAGCCCAAACTTGTCTTATATTGTGTCAAACTTCAACCATCAAATACTTAAGGTTTCAATGTCAATTTTCATCCAAATAATAGGTACATTTGTATCCTTATATGATGCTTAAATTCAGCCCTAAATCAGTCTCCAAATCAGCCCAAACACAATCCATGATCATATATGTCCACATAACAAATAACATTTGATTTATTTTAGGTAATCTATTGATCTAAGAGGGTAAGCACATAATGGAAAACTAGAGGGGAGATTGTTACATTATTTTGGGTAAAAAATAAGAAAGAGAGCTCATAAAGGAGGAAGAAAAATGTGCACCAAAGTGGTTTCCAGGCTGGCTTGATTTGATTTTTCAGAACACCTTTTGGTGTTATATCCATAACTTTTGACTTAGATGTCCAAATGCTCTATTCTTTAATGATCTACAAAGCTAACATAATGGCCTATAAATATGTATCTAATAGCCATATAAAAAAAAGGCTTCTAAGAGGGTTAAATTGCTATCCAAAGTTAACATTATATTTGTGTTGAAACTTTTTATCGAAATTGTGTTGTGTTCTTCTTCGTAGACTTTAGTTTTTCATTTTATAAAACGTCAAAATGTTTATTAAAGTGTGCTACATTGCACACTTGTGCACTTTCAAGTTAAAACAAGACAATCATAAAAACCAGTCAAGCAATTTTGACGTCGTTGCTGAAGAGCTAGCAAGCAAAGGTAACAATTTAAATTTGATTATTGGAAAAACAATTCATATAAAAAATCAAATGGCTAGTTTTACCACTTAAAAAAATAAAATTGACTTCAACTTTTCGGATATTAGACTGTGGATTAGACTACTAATTGTTGGATTTTGGCTGGTTCAACCATTTTTCTTTTAATGTCTATTCTAATTCGGTTATTATATTTATTGTTTGTATAATAAGGCTGGTTTTACCGCTTCTTGTTTATTTTATTTTATTTTATTTCATTGTTTTATGATGATTATTTGTCTAATCTTTATTGTTTGAAGTGCTTGACCGGTATTACCGCTATAATTATCTTTTAATGTTTATTGTTGTTAATATTGCTTATTAGTTGGAGTGTGAATTTTCTAATTTGTTGTATTTTTATTTTGTTGTGATTACTTTATTTTTTGCGTTTTATTTACTTTTATTTGTAATCTTTTTTTTCCTTTCCTTTTATATTCATATAATTATTATACTTTTTTTTTTCATATCATGGCTAATTTTTAAGATGTAGAGGGTGAAGGGAGTGTTCAAGGTAATGGATCTTCACAATTCAATGATCAACCTAATTTTCAAACTCTTAAAGAGTATCTTCACCTTACTAGACAAAGTACACATTCGTGTATTATCTTGCCTATTAACCAACAAGCTTTTAATTTGAAACCGGACATGATCCAACTTCTTCCCACATTTCACGGTATGGATTATGAAAATCCATACATACACATTAAGGACTTTAAAGAGGTATGTAATACTTTTATTGATAAAACATGCACTGAACAAAACTATTCGGCTTAAATTGTTCCCATTCTTTCTAAAGGAAAAAGCCAAGCTTTGCCTAAACTCCCTGTGTCTTAAGTCTATTGGTACATGAAGGGAAATGCAAGCTAAATTTTTGAAAAAATGCTTCCCTACTCATAGGACAACAACCTTACAACCTTAAATGATGAATTTTTTTTATAGTCCAAATGAGTCATTTCACCAAGCTTGGGAACTGTTTAAAGACTTGTTAAATGCTTGCCCCCATCACGGTTTTGAGATATAGAGGTTAGTAAGTTTCTTTTATGACTCTCTTACAACAAATTTTAAAAACCTAGTATAAACCATGTGTAATAGTGAGTTTTATGACATAGAACCAAGTGAAGCCTTTGATTTTTTTGATCAATTGGCTATAAACACAAAGCAATGAGAGATCTCTCTTCCACTTCATATTGAGTCTAGAAACACCATTTCTCATTTAAGTGGTAAGTTCCAATTGAAAGAGACTGATGACCTTAATGCTAGATTAGCCTCATTGACTAGGAAAATAGAATCTCTTGAACTTAAAAAAGTGCATATCATGAGTGAACAATAAGAGGAGAGTTGTGTTGTGTATGAAAGCAAATGACATAGGACAATTGAGTGTTATACCATTCTAGCATTAAAGGAAGTGTTATATTGCCAAACTTCTAATTCAAATAATGTTAGAAAGCCCTTTTCAAACCAAGTAGGCAATCCCTACTCTGATACCTATATTGCTCGATGGAGGAACCACCCAAATTTTGGATGGAGAAATGAGGGCTCTTCAGTACCTCAAACATTTCAACCTCCACCCCAACCATTTCATACTCCCACACATAACTTGTACCAACCACCTCATAAGAGATCCTTAGAGGATACTCTTCAACAATTCATGCAAACGCAAGGAGGAATCAACAACCAAGTTTACAAATTCCAAGACCAGACCAATAGGACCTTAGATGACATTCGAAGTCAACTAACTAAGTTGACTCAATCACTAAGCATTCAAGAGAAGGGAAAGATCCAGTTCAACCAATGCCAAATCTTAGAGGTCAGCTACACATGAGTGAATCTTCACCTAGTGAACCTTCAAACCATGAACTAGTCCAAGCCATCACCACCCTTAGAAGTGGAAATATTGTTGACAAAGCTATAGGTTTTGGCATTCCTAGAGGTATTGTAGAGGAGAAACTAGGAAAAGTGAAGAGGGAATCAAAATAAAAGTGACAAATGAGAGTTTGAGTGAAAAAGAAGGTGAGAGAAGTAAGTGAGAAAGGAGATGATTCAAGAAAAATTAGAGTCAAAGTGAGTGATTTAGATTTGTTCTTAGAGCACCATTTCTACAAAGGTTAGGGAAACCTAAACATGATCTTATGGACTCAGAAATCTATAAATTGTTCAAACAAGTGAAAGTCAACATTCCAATCCTTGATGCAATTAAACAAGTCCCATTTTATGCAAAGTTCCTTAAGGACTTATGCATAGTCAAAAAAAGATTAAATGTGAAAGAAAGAGTCTTTCAAATTGAACATGCTAGTGCCATCATCCAGTTTAGGACCCCTCCTAAATACAAAGATCCTAATTGTCCTACCATTTCATGCATTATTGGAAGTCATAAGATAGATCAAACTTTGTTAGATTTATGAGCAATTGTGAATTTAATACCTTACACTATTTACAAATACTTAGGTTTAAGAGAAATTAAGCCTACTTGAATCACCCTTCAATTAGCTAATAGGTCAATCAAGATTCCCAGGGGTATTATTGAGGATATGTTAGTCCAAGTAGATAAATTCTACTTTTCTGTTAATTTTATAGTGTTAGACACCACACCTATTGAAGGATCTAATGCTCCTATCCTAACCATTTTAGGTAGAGCTTTCCTAGCTACATCCAATGCTTTAATTAACTATGGAAATTGGGTGATGAAATTGTCTTTTGGAAATATGACTGTGGAGATAAACATATTAATTGTCTCCAAATAATTTGGTGAACAAGAGGACATTAGAGAGGTAGATTTGATCCAAACAGTTTATTAAGAACACTTTGACACAGAGTGGATAAAGGATCCATTAGAGAGAACTTTAATTCATGATGAAAGATTTTATTCTTTAAAATGTGTTGATGAGGAAGTAAGAGAACTCAAGACTTATTTAGAGATCCAATGCCTATTATATCAGTAGGTCAATGAACCCTATTGTTTGAGCTTTTGATTTCATCCCAAGTGAAAGTTTAGGCATCTCTTGTCCAACCTTATAAACCAGAAAGGAAGCCTTTACCAAGTGGTCTTAAATATGCATTTTTAAGGGAAGATGAATCATATCTTATTATGATCTCATCAAAACTTAGCATAGAGAAAAAAAAAAAAAACTTTTGAGAGTGGTGAGATAAACATAAGAAAGCAATTGGGTGGACAATTACTGACTTAAAAGGAATTAGCCCTCTTTTATGTATATATAGAATCTATCTTGAAGAAGAGGTCAAATCTATGAGGTAAATGCAATGACGATTGAACCCAAACATGAAGAAAGTAGTGAGAGGTGAAGTGCTTAAGCTACTTAATGTAGGTATCATTTACCTCATTGCAAACTTAAAATGGGTTAGTCCAACCCAAGTTGTCCATAAAAAATCTAGAGTCATAGTAGTGAAGAATAAAAATAATAAGATAATGCCAATAAGAATCTAAATTGGATTGCGACCATATTATTCAATAGTTTCACCTATATTTAACTAGTATTTTACCTATGTTTTATATATAAAATGCCTTGATATTCTTCATTTTATGTTTTGAAGGCACTTTTGGATGAAAGATAAAAAAGGAGTAAATTGGAGGTAATTAGCAGATTTGACCTTCAGTCGATGTTTTGTGTAGAACGTGAGCTCTAGAGGTCAAAATGAAGTGATTCTAGTAGCATTAAAAACCTAATATCCATATCTTTCTGGACATCTAAGGCAAGAAAATAAAATAAGGAAGAACATAGAAATCACAGCCTTCAAAATCAAATCTCGCAATCTGCTAGTGTTGACGTTCGACCATTTCAACTTGAATATCTAGAGCTATAGAAGCCCAATTGATGCAACTTAATTTTTTTGGACTTTTGACTCAAAGCCTATAAATGCTCCAAATTTTAGCAAAAAATGATGTCATCTAAGGGAGATATGATTTTTCAAAAATGACAACTGAATTCTGTTAGCAAACAGGTTTTGTGAAGAAACGAGTCTCAATTACATTCTGAAGCATCTAAACTGATATCCAAGTTTTTATTTCAGCAATTTAGCTCCTCTAAGTCAAAACTTGAAGCATTCATGCAAGGCTATTTCTCCTTTTTTAGGAAAATAGTTATTAAAGTACTTAAATGCAAACTTTTTACTTAAGAATGGACTATTTTGTAAAATAAAGACTAGGGTTTTCTAGGATATAATAAAAAAGAGAAAAGAGAAAGGGGCAAGCTAGCCAAAAGGAGAAAACCCCCCCTCTTATAAGAAACTTGAAATTATACATTCTTCCTTCTTTTTGATTAGTTGTTCAAAAAATATACAAGGTTAAACATTTTTTCTTGGTTGCAAGGATACGGAGAGGCTAAATTTATGAGGCAAATGCAAAGATAATTGAACCTAAACATAAAGGAAGTAATGAGAGGTAAAATGCTTAAACTACTTGATACAGGTACTCTTTTTAGTTTATATGATGAATATGTTTGTTCTCCAATGCTTATTTTTTCTATGATTGTTTATTTTAATTGCTAGCGAACTCTAAGTTATTATTCTAGACAATCTATTGCTAAGTTTAATATGAAAACTGGAGTTATGGTATATGAACCTATGAAGCAACTAAGTTTAATAATTGTGATGGATTTACATTATTAATCTTAGAGAGAATATTCAGTCAAATCAAACATAGATTGCAGACAATTATCTTTTCTTGATTAATCAACTTATCTAGTTCTTAAGGTTGTCATTGAATTAAATTACTAGTGTGGACACTGTGGTTATTTGATAGTTATGTTAGTTATATCATGGATCTGTTAATTAACCAATGTGAAGAAGAGATAAATATTTAGAATATAAATTGATGTTTCATTTCCATGATTAGTTTTGATTTCTGTAGGTGGATGTGTGCTTTTGAACAAGGTTTATTCTCTTTATAATTTGAATCTTGTACTCAATTGGGAGAAGTGTCATTTTATGGTGACACATGACATTATTTTAGGTTATGCTGTCTCTTTAAAAAGGATAGAGGTAGATAAGTCAAAAGTTAAAATCATTCAAAAATTACATATCCTTGGAACTGTAAAGATGTAAGATCCTTTTTAGGACACACTGGTTTTTACTAAAATCTGACTTGAACCTTCCTCATGGGATCAAACTCATTTAGGACACACTGGTTTTTATCAAAGATTTATTCATTCCTTTAGTACCATTGCCAAACTATTGTGTAACTTGCTGTCATAAGATGTCCAATTTAATTAGACATCAAAATGTCAAGAAGTTTTTGAAAATCTTAAAGGGTTGTTGAACACTGCACCAATCATATAAGCTTCTGACTGGTCTTTACCATTTGAACTGATATGTGATACTAATGAATTTGCGGTAAGGGTTGTTTTAGGACAAAGAAAATATAAGAAGCCTCATGTAATTTATTATGCTAGCAAGACCTTGAATGATACTCAATTGAATTTAACTACTATTGAAAAAGAACTCTTAGGTGTGGCCTTTGCATTAGACAAATTTAGGCCTTATTTGGTTGGATCTCTTGTTATTGTTTCCATTGATCATGCAACATTGAAATTCTTACTCACAAAATAGGATGTCAAACCATGTTTGATTCAATGGATCCTCCTACTCCAAGAGTTTAACCTTGAAACTTGAGATAAAAAAGGAGTAGAGAATGTAGTGGCTGATCATTTGTCCCATCTTTCAAGTGATGGGACCATAATTGATGAATCTCTAATAAATGAACTCTATATTGATGACAATTTATTTCATACATGTATTGTCTCCTATATTGGTTCTCTATGGTATGCTGACATAGCAAATTATGTAAACCTAGCCACAAGTCAAATTCCTTCTCATAATGTCTAAACTTAACAAACAACAATTCTTACATAACGTGCGTTTATTTTTTTAGGATGACCTCTACGTATTTAAATACTACCCTAACCAAATTCTTAGGCGGTGTATCCCTGATCATGACATTCCAAGTGTCATTAATTTTTGCCATGCATTAGCCTGTGGTGGGCATTTCTCTTTCAAGAAAACTTTTCTCTTCCAAGAAAACCATTGCTAAGATATTGAAGTGTGATATTGCCAAGATCTTGCAGTGTGGTTTTTATTAGCCTGTTATTTTTAAAGATATTCATGCTTTTTGTGTTGCATGTGACTGATGCCAACGACTAGGTAACTCACTAAGCGTAACACGATGCTAGATGTCCATGTCTTCTGTGTTGCATGTGAGTTATGCTAACGACTAGATAACCTCACTAGGTATAACATAATGCCCCTTAACTCCATTTTTATTTTGAAAATATTTGATTGTTAGGGGTTTGATTTCATAAGACCTCTTCTAAGTTCATTTGGTTATCAATTCATACTTGTAGACCAAGTTCATTTGGTTACCAATTCATCCTTGTAGCTGTTGATTATGTATCTAAATAGGTGGAGGCCATTGCATGTTGAACTAATGACCATCAAATTGTGGTCAAATTCTTGAAAGAAAATATTTTCTCTCATTTTGGCATGCCCCGGGCTACGATTAGTGATGAGAAAAAGCATTTTTGTAACAAACTCGCTGGGATGTTGATGAGAAAATATGATGTAATTCACAAGGTTAGTACCCCTTATCAACCATAGATTAGTGGCCAAGTTGAGTTGGTAAATAGGGAGATCAAGAACATTTTAGAGAAAACAGTCAATCCAAACCGTAAAGATTGGTCCCTACGACTAGTTGATGCTTTGTGGGCATATCGCACTGCTTATAAGACCTCTTTAGGAATGTCTCCTTATAGGCTAGTTTATGGAAAGCCTTGTCATCTCCCTATTGAGATTGAACAACGTGCATATTAGGCCACCCAACAATTCAATGACAATGAAAATGAAGTTGGAAAAAATAGAAAGCTTCAATTGGATGAATTAGAGGAACTGAGAAATGATGCATTTGAATATACAAAAATTTCAAAACATAAGATAACAACTTTGCATGGTAAACATATTCTTAGAAAATCCTTTCATGTTGATCGAAAGGTTCTCTTATATAATTCACGATTACATCTCTTTCTTGGAAAGTTGAGGAAAAAATGGATTGGTCTACTTGTTATTAAATCCGATGGATTGGTCCATTTGTGATTAAATCCATTTCTGAGCATGGTACCTTTGAGATAGAAAATCCTAAGAATGGAAATGTTTTCAAAGTAAATGGTCATCGATTGAAACCTTATCTTGAAAACTTTGTGACTGAAATTGAGATATTGGATCTTGAAGATCCAATACCATTGTAGTACCAGAAGTAATGAATTTTTATTTTTATTTTTATTTTTCTCTCTCTTATTCTTCTAACTTTTACATTTACTTATTCATGCATTATGAACAATGCATTATTTTAAGTTGGAGGGTGTGAAGTTTTTTATTTTTTTTAAAAAAAAGGTTTGATGTTTTATGGTGTGAGGTTCTTTATTTGTAAAAAAAAAAATTGATTTGATATTTTCTTTTAGAAAAAAAAAAAGAATTAAGCAAGAAGTGAGTTTTAGTTGTGATATGTAGGTTAAAAAAATAATTCAAGCAATAAGTTAGCTCGTGTTTAATTCAATCAGACATTGATTCTTGAAAAAAAATGAGAGTAACGTTTTTCTAATCTTTATTCTTTTCTTTTCTTTTCTAATATTTATTCTTTTCTTATTTTTTTTTATATATATTGAGGATAATGTAAAACTTAATTTTAATATTTGATTATGTTGAATGCTTGAGATGGCCATACTTGTTTGGAAAGGAAAAAAAAAAGACTTGCATCGTATGTGAGTTAGACTTGTTTAGGATCAACATTATATTTTTGAATTCATTATTGTGTTGAACATTGCAACCTTAACTTGGGATAAATAATATCTTATAAACTAAGATATAACATACTTTTTTTTAAGATTACTGAAATACATCTTTCCTTGTAAAAGTTGTGTGAGTTGTGTGATTATGTATAAAAAATAAGCGTGATGCTTTACTTTTTCTTGTAAAAGTTGTATGAGTTGTGTGATGCTTTATTTGTGATCATCCCTTTTGATTTAGTCCTAAATAAGGTTTAAGTAAATACAATAATAATTATTAGATAATTAATTAAATAAATGCATACAAAGTTCTATCTACTTCAATGTTTTGAGTTACTCAGTAACTAAGAGTATTCATTACGAATGTTTATCTTTATGATAAACGATAGCTTAAAATATGAGTATGTAAAATTACTTTAAGTTTTGACTTTGTGAGTAACCGGGTACATTTGCACTTTAAGTTTGTGATTTTGTGAGTAACTGGGTGCATTAATCACAAATGTTTGTATTTGCGTTAAAAGAAAAGTGACCACTTAAAGAAAAAGAATAAATAATATCTTTAAAAACAAAAAAAACAAGACAAAAAATAAATAATATCTTTAAAAAGAAAGAAAGAAAAAAAGAAAATATATGTATAGATATTTCTTTAGTTTGTTACCTTATTTGTAGTGGTGAGAAGGGAAGATTACAAGTTGAGTTTTCATGTGAATCAATTATGTTGGTTGTATGATAAATACAATTAAATTTAGAATTTTGTATGGATATTTGATTTAGAGCATATGAGTATGTTTATTTTTCTTTATTCACTATTGTGTATACACTAAATTAAAGATACCAATGTTTGCATGATAGGTCCTTCAAGTGTGATGAGTCGAGCCTAATTATGGATATTATTATTCTTTTTATTTCAAAGGTTTTATGTTTTGTTTTGCTTGAGGACTAACAAAATCTAAGTTGGGGGGTATAATTGTGCATTTTAAGTATCGTTAAGTCTCTTATTTTACATATGTATTTATTGTTTTTATTTGAGTTTTCTTTATAACAATTGATGTACTTTTTAGTAATGAAGTTTTCTTTAATGTTTCGATGGGTTTTTATAATTGATGTGCTTTTAGTAATGAAGTTTCATTTAATATTTTGCTAGGTTTTTTGAGCTTAAACGGATTATGCTAGAAAATTTAATGTCGGAATTTAAAACAAAGAATTGAAGAGAAATTTAGTTGAAGATTGAAGTAAATCTTGGTTCAAATAAGAGCTCCAAATTTTTCCTATAAATGGAAATTTATTTGAAGTTTGAAGCAAATCTTCGTTCAAATAAGTGTTTCTAATCCTAGAAAAGATTATCATATGATCTATTTCAAGCTCAAACTTGTCTTATGATGTGTGCAAACTTCAACCATTAAAAACTCAAGGTTTCAATGTCAATTTTAGCCCAAATAATAGGTACATTTGTATCTTTATATGATGCTTAAATTCAGCCCCAAATCAGTCTAAGCACAATCTATGATCTTACATGTCCACACAAGAAAGATTTATTTTGGGTAATCCATTGATCCAAGATGACAGGTACATAGATGGAAAGCTAGAGGGGACATTGCTATATGATTTTAGGCCAAAAAGAAAAAAGAGACAGCTCATAAAGGATAAGGCCTCTAACTTTTATCTCAAATGGTAAATGTATTGGTAAATGCTTTATTGAGTCAAAGAATGATGAATAAAATATAATTTTAAGTTTACATATTATTTGGACAATATTCATTTTCAAGCCTCTTTATATGTTGGGTATGTAACTTGTTAGAGCATATACCTCTAAAGAAGTGATTGATCTCCGTAAATGCATCTCATATCCACTTTGATAATAAATATTGGTAAGCAAGGGGAATGAGTGTTTGCATAAACACGTAGCAACCATGCCTCTTTATTCTATACAATATGCAATCTTTTAAATTCACCAATCTAGATATGTTTGAAGCATGTCCATTAGAAAAACATAGATTCTTAAGCTATTGGTAGACAACTAACTATGCATTCTTATCTAAGGTGAGATTAACATTGGATTTTACAACTTGTGATTCATCATAAACCAATTCTATATTTTTATAGTGACAAAAAAATATATCTATTCTAGCCTTTATATTGTCCTTTGTCTTTCCTTTTATGTCCATAACAGTGTTAAAATATTTTCAAACATATTCTTTTCAATGTGCACAACATCAAGATTATGACGGAAAAGATTGATCTTCCAATAAGAAAGCTCCTAAAAAATACTTTGCTTTACCCAATTATAGGTCATACAAAATTAGAAAACATCTGCTCATTAGTTTGTAAACTAAAGAAAATGTTATCGTACTACAACAACATGTTATACAATTTTTCTCCTAATGGTATCAGCGATGCAACATCTCTTTCAACTATACCTACAAAGAAGTCCCGTTTATTCTTTCTATGTTTGTGATTCATTGGTAAGAACCATTGATGGAAATTAAAAATAAGACACTTTACCGCTATTTGTTGACGTGAATGCCTTGTTATCTTCTATACAATATGGACATACTAATTTTTCATTCGCGCTACAACAAGAAACCATTTCATATGCAATAAAATCATTGATAGTCCACATTAAAGTTGTCATCATCTAAAAATTCTATTTTCTCAAGACATAATAAGTCAAAGTCCCAGGTGACCACGACTGCTTTAACTTACCAATCAATAGTCGAAGATAAGTATCTATTTTCGAACCTGGAAAATTAGGAGGGGGTATGACTATAGATAAAAAAAATAAACTTTGATCTCATACACATCTTAGGTGGCTAGTTTTAAACCGTAAATATCATCAGCTAATAAAAATAATGAGCAGTAAATGACCCAAATAGATTACATCTCTCTATACATAACTCAGGACATATGTTCCTTGGTTTCATTTAAAATAGAGAATGCACCATCTAATTAGTGTATCATGACTCCATTCATCTTATCATGTGAATTATGCTATGTAATATGCTTAACAATATTTGAAGATGTGAATAACAGTTTATGAGTGATTGAAAAATATCTAAGTTTTATATGTGTGACAATATTCCTTTCCCTGACAGTTTTGAGTTTATAACAAGCATGCCTATATGTTCTATATTCGGTTAAATTTGTATTTTTAAGGTAGTACAACATGTAGAAGTTTGGTACATGTCATTTTTTTAATATCTTAGGTCGATGGGTTTCATAATGGATTTAATAACATAGAAGTTCTTTTTCAGCCTATTCCTGTAAGGTAAAATGCTTTTTGTCCATTTGACAATTCTGTTGTAACAGGCCTTACTCAGCTCATGACCTAACTTGATGGTGAACAATTATACAATGACTGATAATTTACTGTAATTTGTGCACTAATCCCATAATAGTTCATCAAAAGTTTTTAAAATATCAAAAAAACTAGCCGTGTCTGCATTTGTTTCTTCATTTATTATTGAACATTCACCTATATAACCCTAATTCATTCATATTGCTTTCATAATCATATTCCTATACCGATTACTATTGTCATCTACAACTTAATATACGTTATTAAAACTAAAAGTTGACCCAACTATCCCTTCTATCATGGTCTTATAAGGAAGATATGGTTCTCCATGTGCAAAGCAATACAAGTATTTCTTCAAGAACTTTTTTTTTTGTAGAAGATGCATCGTTACAATATATGGATCAAGAAAGTTTTTATTCTTACACCCCTTACATGGACATTCAATACCTTCTCCACTAATATTTATCAGATTAGATAGTGTATAATTAATAAAACTCTCAATCCTAGTACAATAATCCATCATAAGCAACCTTTCGGGTGAATCTTGATACATCCATGAACAACCATCCATTACTTATATCAAACCTATATAAAATATTGATGAAAATAATTATTAATTAATTATGAGAACTAAATAAATTGGCTAACATTGTTTTAACTCAAACTTATTCAATCTATTTTAATAGTATTCTTAAATCATTATCAATTATCTACATAATCTCAAATTCCTACACATTTACCGAAATTCTCAAATCATAAATAAAACTGACAAAACATAAAACATGCCAATTAAATAAGCAATTATTTATTTCATTGCTAAATGTCTAACTCACAAAACCAAAATCAATTTTATTAAATTACAAACAAATATAATTTTTTAAAATCTCAAACAAATCTTAAAATGTACAAATCATATATTTATAAAACAAATTTATATTAAAAAAAGCTATAAAACAAGTAAACACACAAACAAACTACATATACTACAAAACTATACAATACAAATTAACATTTTAAAATTAAGTTCAAACAAAAAATAAAAAGTTTTACTTGATATAGGGAATCTTAAAAACAATTGAGTCAGAACAATGATGTTAATAAACTGAGTGTTGGGATGACTAGATTTGTGGTGATAAGAGGTTGATTTGTGATAAAATGAGGGGAAATGATCTCCTATTTTTTGCAAAGAAAATGGAGGGAGAAGAAGAAGAAATAAGGGAGGGACAGCAGGGTCGCTCGCCATGTCATAACTTAAATATTATCGATGAATTCACAGATGAATATTATTGATGATTTTATTTTATTGGTATTTCTGACTATAAAAATAATATGTCATTATATATTTTTTATAATATTTTATTTTCTCATTGTAATTCCATCAGTATACATCGATAAAAATTTTCTGTTAATATTTATCGATGAATATAGCAATGAACTATTCAATTGGTAAAGTTCATCGTAATCTATCATTATAAATTTTATTGTCGGTATTTTATTTGCATTTGCTAATTTTCTGGTGTGTATAATGATAATTAAATGCTGAATTGTTAAGCCAATATTTATTTTAAAAGAAAAAAAAAGATGATTATGCAAATATTTAACATTCACTTTTCTTTTGAATTTATGCTTCTTCTTTTTTTATCTTAAGGTTATTTTTTCTCATAAACAACAAATGAATTTTATTTTTTAAAACACGTCATCAAATTATAATTTATTTATATCAATGGGATTGTAATGACTTAGAGATCAAAGTGAAAATAATTTAGAATTTTGAAGATCAGAGTGTAAGGAATGAAAATCTAGAAAGAAATATATATTTAAACTTCGTTTCACAATATCCGGTTTTAATATTGATTAAATATTATAGGATATTTTGTTGAAAGAACAATTTTGAACGAAAATCCAGTCGAACCCTCAACTATATGTTTTAAAATTGATTTGTTCATATTTTTTCGTTCATAAGTCATTATTTTTAAAGAACTCACTGTAATTTCTAGACAAATAACAACAAAATATTAGTTATAATTGTTTTAAAACAACTTTCCTTTCATTTTTCTTCTCTTTTATCCATCTAAGACTGTGAGTGCTTTTGTATTAGTCTTGGAAACATATTAACTTTAAATCCACAAAAAATCAAGAATAATTATCTTAATCATTTCATTTTTTAATTGATATAAGGACATGTTTCTGTAGAAATTATTCAACTTTAATTATTTACTTTATTTGAAAATCTATCTTTATGATGTCCTTAAATTTGGGCCATCATTTTACCTCAAATGGTGCCCAAGCAACAGGTTAATGCTCCATTTATTTGCTGGATAATTGTTTTTTTTGTTGTTGTAATTTTACTTTCCTATGTGCAACTTGGAATAATCATTTAAAGGAACTATTTTTAAGTCAACTCAAAGACACGCTTTATGTACGAAAATTTATTTCCTCCTGACAGAGAAAAAAAAATAAAAAACTTTTCTAGGAGCAATACATGCTGTGTATAAGTCACATCATAAATTTCACAATGTTTTTATTATAAAAAAATAATATAGAAATAGAGTTACCTTACAGTTTTTACCAAAGGCAGAAAGACACTTCTGACTTTTTTTCATGGTACAGCTAGATATTGCAAATAATTTATTTTTTCAAAAAAATATTTCACGAATATTTTCAAATTCTATTCATATCTAGCAAAGAAAGAGGCAAAATTATTTAATTTAATTTAATTTTTTTATTCCATGTTATAGAACGAAACTACGACATGACAGGTCGAACATAATGAATACCAAACGAGTTTAAAGTTGTGTTGAACAAGAATTTCCACTCCAGACCAAACAGACAGAATCTAATGACAATTCTTACAAGTAAACTCGGGGGCCATCCTTGAGATGATTCAAGTTTGGACAATCTTATCCCTAAATCTGAGGGATGTGTCGACTGAGCCATGATTATCACTTTAAAAAAAACCCAGGATTGAATTTTGCAACCAAAATATAATAAGGAAAAACATAATCTTAAATCTCAATTCATTCAAAGGCAACTCAGAAAACCCAGAAAACTAGTTTACATGTGGATCATGGTTTCTGAAGTTATTTTTTTGGCTAAAACTGAAGGTTTTTTTTTTTTAAAAAATATATTTGTAACAAATATTAACCCTTTCTCTCTTTAACAGTAATTAATTATGGAGGAAAAAAGAAAAAAAAGAGAGAGAGTAGAATGATTCTGAAAAATAACAAAAATATCATTTTCACACTCATCATAATGATAATGCAGAGTGTGCATAGAGTGGCAAGGAGAATGACAATTCTAGTAGAGGTTGCTATCTCCATTATTTGTCCTAAGACTCGTTCACTTGTAACTTTTCTCTGCAATTTTTATTTTTGACTATTCATCTTATAATTCTTTCTTACCTACCACGTGCATTGAGAGGCCTACAACAGCCAATAATTTAGGTGGTTACGCCACACAGCGAACAATCAGCTTGATGGGCTCTCCTCTTGCAAGCATCCCTGAGCTAGGGCTTTTGTACGAGCTTGCTAGCTGTGTTCATGACATTTCTTTTTCTGTGAGCTTAAAGGCAATCTAACATTTTTGTGTCGTAGGATCTTCAAGTACACACTCCTCTCTGTAACGAAGCATCTGGGTCCACTAATAAAAATTATTGATAGCATTAGGTGGATTTGCAGGAGACAATTATTAGGCATGCAATTTTTTTTCATGGTTAAATTTATTTCATTCTGTGGTCTCGACTCTTGGGGTTATGTTAATTTAGTTAGCCCAGAAGAACTACATTTGTCATTTTAACATCTTTATGGGCCTTCAAAGTAGCAAACCTACATTTGTTTTATCTAGAGGGCGTTTTAATAATATTTAAAAAATATATATTATTAAAAAAAAACTAAAAAAAAAAAGAGGCAATGTGACCTGGTAGTAGAGGTATTTAAAAAAATCAACTAACTAATTAAACTATAAAAACTAAGAAAAATTATTAATAATATTTAAAAAAAACTAATCAAATCAATTAAAAAAAAACTCGATTTGATTTAATTTTTGTTTTAGAAACTAAAACTAGGTAACTGAACCAGACCAAACATTTGATAAAGACTTAAATCCACTTTAAAAACAAGTATATAAATAAAAAAATAAGCTAACTTAAGTTTCTCAATTCTAAAATTTCTCCCCCTTGCCCACTAAAAATAGTAGTAAGGACTCAAAACTCAACTCAATTCTATTAACAAGATAAACCTATTAACACTAATTTTTTTTTTTTTATTGTTATTGGAATGTGGCAAAACAACCACTTTCTCTCTTATTTTTCTTTTCTGGTGATTTTCTCTTTGCTCTCTCAAACTCAAGGAATAAAACATAAAATGAATTAGGTTTAGGATCAAAATGTGCATTACAAAAACCTTGTGGACCAAATATTCATCAATTGAATATTTATGGACTAAAATGATTTTTTTCATGTGCAAAAGAAAAAAGACCCCATTTTTTGTTTTTGAATTTTTTAAAATTATTTTTACACTACCAATTTAAATCAAATTTTATCAAGTCAGGCTCTAACTTATTTTTAAAATTGTATCTAACATTTTGAATTCACAAGAATATATAAAGAATAGATAATCTCAGCACATAAAATATTATAAAGATAACATGCAAGGATGAAATTAAAAATTAAAATTTTTTTATTATCAAAATTAAAAAAATTGGCATTGTTTAATGAATGGTATCATCCAAAGCAACACACAGTAAAAAAGAGGTATTGTTTCAGCGTTATTGTATAATATTCATGTCCCTGGTGATCCGGAAGCTTTTGTCTTGTATGAAAGTTAATAGCTTTTTTGTCCCTGAAAGTAAATGATATATTTTATACACATGTCAACAAAATATAAATATGAAATTAAAGGGATGCATAGTTATTAGATACAATTTAAAAATTGATTAAAAAACTAAGTTGAATTATTCGGTCAATTTAGGTTAATTATTTTTATTAGGATATGATAATATTTCATTTATTTGTTTGTTTTTTTTTAGCTGTTGACTCGATTAAGCATTCAAGCACTATAAGGAAAAAGAAGCTAATGAGTGTTTTTAGTTGCATGTTAAGCATTATTTCAATGTATTCATTATATTTCATTTATTGTTAAATTGAGTTAAGAAAATGAATAAAAATAAAATATTTAAATAAAAATCAATAACATTTATTAAATATATTCAATAATTATTATTTTATATGGTAATATTTTAATTTTTTTATAAATAAATTATAGGGAAATCATTAATTAATTAGAAAAATATTAAATAACTCTTAATAAATGTAAAAGCATCCGCTTACCTGGATCCATTATAAAAGCATGGTTGGAGATTTATCTCCACCTATCTGCAGGAAATTTAATTAGCAGCTATCAAAATATGTAGCTTTTGACCTAGAGTAATTTGCAAGTGCCATTTCATCAAAAACATTAAAGAATCTATGGAAGTCTCTCTTTGTGCATTCGCTAGAAGGCTAAAGCACTGGTTGATCAACTAATAAGGATTTGTTTGCTTCGTGAAAAGAGATTTTATGGAAATTATTTTTTTAATTTTTTTTATGTTTGTTTATTATTAAAAAAATTTAGCAAAATTTTTTTTAAAATTTTTTGGCCCCGTTTATTTGTTGGAAAGTAGTTTTCTTTTGAAAAGTAAATTCTGACAAAGTGAATTCCAGAAAAGTGAATTACTTTATGATATTTGGTAGTGTAATGGAAAATAAATTAGAAAACAGTTTCTAATATTTGGTTATGTCATAAAAAATTAGATGGAAAATAACTTATTAATATTTTTTTTTAATTTTATTAAAATAATAAAGAACAAATCTTACAAATTAACTAGTTAAATGAGAATGAAATTGAAAAAAATATAATTTCATAAATTATCTCAAATAAAATAAATAATAATCAAAATAATAGAGATAAAATCTAAAAAATTAAAAAAATAAATGATAAAGAAATTAAAATAATAATAATCAATATTTCATAAATTATTTTAAATAAAATAAGTAACAATCAAAGGAATGAGGATTAAATTTGATAGATAAAAAATTTCAATAAAAAAAATGATAAGGAAAAAATAAATAGCAATTATAAAAATAAGAACCAAAGTTAATATAAAAATTAAATGTTAAGAGATGAAATTGAAAAATAAATATTTAAATCAAAATATATATAATAATCTAAAGTTTAAGGATCAAATTTGGTATAATCAGTAAATAATGACATTTCTAAATTTTTCACACCTTCCAGAAAGTATTTTCCCCCAAAATTTTTCAGGAAAATAGTTTCCTGAAAACCAAGCCAAAGTTTTTTTTGACTGGAAAGTGTTTTTTGTTGGCCAACTTTGCTAACAACAAACAAACACAAAAAAGTTTAGAAAGTAATTTCCTTAAAATCACTTTTTGGAAAACAAACACATCTAAAAAGAAAAATACTTTCATGAAAACCAAACCAAATTTTTATTTGACTAAAAAGTATTTTTGGTTGACCAAAAAATGTTTTCCGTTAACTAACTTTTTTAATAACAAATAAATATAAAAAAGTTTGAAATGTGGTTTTCCGAAAACTACTTTTCAGGAAACAAACATGGCCTGAGTGGAAAACATTTTCTATAAGTCATGAAAAATTTAGAAATATCTTATTATTTGTTAATTATATCAAATTTTATTTTTAATCTTTTAATTGGTATATATTTCATTTTGAATCTTTTTTTTTTCAATTTCAACCCTTAAAATTTGATTTTTATATCAACTTTGATCTTGCTTTTTTATTGTTATTTAATTTTCTCTTATTATTTTTTAATTAATTTTTTCATCTACCAGGTTTCGTCATCATTTTTTTAATTATTATTTATTTTATTTAAAATAATTTATGAAATTAATTTTTTAAATTAACTATTTATAAAAATCACTTTTTAGCAAACAAATAAGATTTAAAGCGTGTTTTGGATTAGGGTGCAGATAGTTTTTTTTAAATTTTTATTTAAAAATATATTAAAATAATTTTTTTAAATTGTTTTAAATTTTTAAAATGAATCTTGAAGTCAAAATATAAGGTGTGACAAACACCCCCAGAAAATATACACCTTTATTCCACGTAGCCATTTGAATCCCAAATTATCCTTTTTCTTTGTAGGTCATGCTACCCTGAGAGAAAAACAAGCGATTGTTGCCTTGACTAACACGCATCTGGTATTTAATCTATTTAATCTAGGGAGACAATGGATCATGCATCTTCAACATAAATGTTTGGTAACAACACTTTTTATCATATTAAATAATATTTATTGTTATGATATGTATAAATTAATTCAAACATTCCGAATCATCCTGAAAAAAAAATAATGCTAACTTGCAGTCAAATAACAATATATTGGTATTTCTTTTCCAATTTTGCAACTTTTAATTTTGTGGTTGCACATTAACAAAACTTTATCCGCACAGGTTTTTATCGTGGAGGCTCTCACATTTCGTGATGGATTTATACTGTAAAATAATCATTTTTTTCTCCACGGTAAAAACTAAATAACTTGCTTCTAGAAGCAAACTTTTTTTTTTCCCACCATACCTAATTATATTACTATATTGAATGGGGATATAATAGTCTCTTTATATTTTTTCTCTCTCTCAATTTACTATCTAAAATACTTTTAAAAATTAAATTTGCATAACTGTTTTGGGGAGGGGTATTTTTTATTTTTGTTTGCACAATGAAATTATTGAGCTATCCTTTAAAGCTTGTATCAAGGGATTTTTTGATCTTTTTATCATGTTTTTTTTTTGTTAATATCATATAGGATTGGGGACACTTAAATCTTTTGATAAATTAAATTAAAAAAAATTCCTAACATATTTAATATATGCACCAACAGATGGGAGGTGCCTGCACCCACTAGACAGCCAGTGCGACGCCTCCCAACCATAAAAAATGGCCAATTGATATTTTTTTCAATGCCTAACATAAAGCTGAATCCAATTAAATGACATGTGTAAAATATTTCACGATGGTTATATATTTTTCTCCCTTATTTTTTCTCTTTTTCTTTCCTTTGGAAACTGTGTCGGCCAAGCTAAAATAAAAAATTGTCCTTCATTTTCTTCTTATTTAAATTGTAGTCCTTATTTTTTTATTTTTTATTTTTTTGAATCTTTTTTGATTAAGTATTTGTTTCAAATTCATCTCTTACGACTTTACTCTATTTGATTTTTATATCAAATTTTGGTCCTTATACTTTTGATTGTTATGTTTTTAAAAATTTATTTTTCAATTCCATCCTTATCACTTCATTTAATTTATTTTTATATAAAATTTGATCCCTTTTCTTTTATTTTTTTTCCATGATTCCTTTTTTTATTAAAAATATTGATGTTTTTTGTTAATTTTATCATTCAATATTTGATCTCTTTAGAATTGGGCTTCATTAATATTTTCAATTCAATGATCCCAATCTCATACCGGTCTTTTTGTCTTTTTTTTACACTAATTTTTTTATTTAATTATTCAATATTAGATTTATTAAAGATTAAGCTTCTATATTTTTTTGGTTTTCTTTTCTATAATGACAACTTTGCCTCACGATCCAAGTTACATGTTTATCATGCTAGCTTGGATTGACAAGAGGCTTTTACATTATTTTATTTTATTTTTATATTAATTTTTTTTCTTATTGTTTTAATTTTTTATCTTTTTTTAAATTGATTTTTTTTTTAATTTTTGACATTTAGCATTTGATTGTTTAGGACTGGGCTTCATTGTTTTTTTTTTTTGATGCGGTCATTCTTGTTTTATAACTTGAATCACACGTATAAGATGTTGGCTCGGGTTGATATCGATCTTCTATTTTAATCTTTTTTCACTCTTATTTTATTTCTTGATTTTATTCTTCAATATTGAGTTTATTTTAATTTTTTTTTCTATAGGTTTTCTATGAAGATGCCTTGACCTTACAATTAAGGTCATAAGTTTTCCACGCTACTTCGGATTGGTTCAGGTTTTTTTTTTTTCAATTTCTTTTTATCATTGTCTTTCAACATTAAGATCTACAACTCGAGTTACAAAATTTTCTTTTGCTTTAAAACACACTAGCAATGCTTTAACATTATTCTTTTAGGTTATGAAAGAAATTATTTTGGTCAACAATGAAGCGCGGGCCACTTATCTGGTTAGATTATATTGCAAGACAAGATTAAAGATTAATTTATATATTGATAACCTCCTCCGTGGGCATTTTAATGTGAGAAGATATTTTTGGAGTAGTGACATGCGAAACTTGTTCACCCTTACTTTGATCTGGTTTTCAAAGTTATTTCAAATTTCTCTTCACCATATTCATCAAATTATATTTCTATGACTAAATTCTCTTCTTATTACCTGGGAAAAAAAGTACTTATTTAAGTTTTTATCCTACTAAAAGTTATAAAAGAAAAAAAAATACTTATTTAAGTCTTTATCCTACTAAAAGTTGTAGTATACATATTTGATCTACTTAAGCAAAATAATGTAGCTTTACCTAATTATTTCTTCTAATGGTGTTGTATATTTTTTTTCTAGAGAAAATTACAACCTATGATATAGTGTGACACTTTCATATTTTATTTTAAATTGAAAATTTGACATGTGTATTTAATAAATTAATTGATAATCACATGCCCTAATAAATGCTAAAAACAAGTTAATAATAACCAAACACTAAACTAGAAATCTAAAAGATATATACAAATAAAAAAACATGATCTTTGTCATAATCCAAATTTTAGACCCTCCAAAATTCTTTTATGAATATATATGTTTTTCTTTTTTTGAAATATGAAAAATCTAAAAAAATCAAATATTATTTTAAGGTCATAAATTGACTAAATCAAGGGTCAAATTGAGATAAATTAAAAGTTTAATAATTAATTGAAGAGTAATTATATAATATGAAAATCAATGATAAATTTATAAAAGGCATATGAATTAGAGGATGTCAATTGATGTTGCCAAGGATTAGATTGTATGAAATGAAAAATTTTAAGATTAATTGAATTGCATACACCAAAATTGGAACTCCAAGGACTAGTGAGAATTCCTGAAACTTGAATTAAAGTACTTCTTTTTAGGGATTCAAAAGAGGCGACATGTCATTTGAGATTTAATGAAAAAAAGAGTGACACATTGTTTAGTCACTGTTTTTCTTCTTTTTCTTCTTCAACTGAGAAGGCTCGTCAAGGAACCACCTTCAGATGAATAAATGTGGTGTCTCTGACCACCTCATGTACTTTAATTGGTAGTAAATATCTAAGAAGAGCTTTTTATACAAGGATTAGTCATTCTCATCAAATATTTATATCTTATTTGTCTTAAATTCTTGATATTAAAAACCCCATAAAGATAAACATGTTTCACAATAAATAAACTGCTCCATCATAATCTTAACGTTCTAGGAAATAAGTGGAGTTGAAAATTATAAAGCAAAACTTTTTGACCAACATCAAATATTTTTCTTAAGATTTTCTTATCATGAAACACTTTGATTCATAATTGATGTTTAAAGTTTGTACACTGACTTACCTCCCTGGTTATGGTGTCAAAAATTTAACATGATCAAATAATTAATATCTTTTTCCAAATGCAAGAGTGTGAAAGTAATAAATATCCTAGTTAGATCGAGGTTGATCCACGTGTAGGTTAATAATAAAAAACCACAATTCATAAAAAAGATAGAGTTAAACAAATCTAAAGATGAGATATTAATAGAAACATCTAATAAAGATAAAATAATTGCTAAAATTAAAGGATCTATTAATAATATTTCAAAAAATTATAATCCAAATGTTTTCTATTACTCAACTGGAACCCAAAGATAAAAAAGGTTCCAATCAAATTATTTATAATTAATGACTCATTTTAAGTTATTAACTTGATTATATTAATTATTTTTAATTATCTTATTTTATTAATACTAACACTTGTAAATGTTATCAAGTATTCATAGTGTTAATTTATATCAATGACAAATCAAAATCCTTTCATAGAACAAGTACTAGTTCTCCATGTGGTAGGTTATAAAAGAATCAAGTATTTGTTATGTGAAAGATTATACATCACGAATCAAGACTCACCTCTTAATAAGAAGGTTATTAAGATTAATTAAAGATAACAATTATAACACATGTTAATAACAAATATTCTTAAATTTAGATATTAAATTCTATGTTGAGTTCATACTATACTTATTATTATACCAATAGTGTAACCTTTTCATATTGAATTTTTAAATTTTATGTTCTATTGAGTGTTAGTGTAATTAAGAGATTGTTTTTTTAAGGTGAAATTTATTGTTAAAATATAACAACATTTAAAATCTCTTGGAATTTGGTAAGAGCTTTAGAAGTGAAGATTGAACCTTATAGTTTTTTAAAAATTATACTCATGATGCAGACTACTGAATGATAATAGAAGATGAAACTTACTATATGAGGAATGGAGTATATTGTTGGAGTACATAGTTATTATCGAATCATTATAAAATACACATATATTTCTACTTTTTTATCTCTTTATTATGTTTTATATTTTTATGATGATTGTGGGTTGGTTTGGAATGGATTAGAAATGGTTTGGTGGTATTGGTTTTGGTAATTATTTAAAAATAATTTAAAATTGAATAAGTAGGATTTAATTTTCTAGATCATTTAATTTACTTACTCTCCAATCAGCCTTATGGTTATAAAAATCATATTTCACTCTCAAAGGAAAAATAATTGATTTTTAAAGTTCTACAAAGCTTTTTTTTTTTTTACTTTAAAAACATGTAATAAAAGTTGAACAATCAAAGAGTCAAATAAGCTTTAAATCATTTGGTAGATAGTACCATGTACAAAGAAACTTTTTCACTAAGAAAGAAGAAGATATTTTTTCCTTTATACATTTGAACCTAAATAAATTTTCTATTTCTTTTCAAACTCAAATTCATGAATTATTTACTAGAAATTATGTAACAAATTTGATAATTGAAGTTGATAACAATAGCAATGAAAAGAAATTGACTATAAAAACCTATTTGAAAAAAATAAAAAATAGTTTTTGAGAATTTTTGAGGTTACTCAGACTCATAAGAGCATTGAATCATTTTTTAATAGAAAGGGTTATCATTAAATTAGTTTGTGTTAATTATGATTATATAATTTTTAAGCAATATTAAAAGAACTTTTTATATCAAAAACAAATTTATGAAGTTCTCTTCAGTGGCCTAAAGTTTCATTAATTGTATATGTGTGGAGATGTCATGCTATTCCTATATTAGGCAAATCAAATTATGGCTACTAGGTTATAAAAATAAGTTAAAATAAGTTATTAAAGTGCATGCAAGTAGTTGTGAATTGTCATATTACCCTACTAGTTTCTTGCCGCATAATGCAATACATTGTGGGTTAAATAATTTTTTGCTAAACTATATAACATTGTTATTAAATTTAATTTAATGAATCAATCTTGAATTCTTTCAATTTAACTCCATGCCTAACCCTTGTTAAAAATTAGCCCGTGAGAGTTGATCTAACGTAACATAGTTGAATTGAAGGGTTTGCTCGTTACATGGGTTCAGGATACATTGTGCTATAAATTCTTGCTTTCAAAAAAAAAGAAAAAGAAAAAGATAACAATCCCAACCCAAGGAAGTTAACTTTAAACATTAGAACAAAAATTTTGTTTTCTTCCATGAAAAGCTCCATAGCTATGTTTTGATTTATTGAGCACCGAAAGAAGGTTTACTAATATCTTGTTTAAGAGGTATTAAGCAGATATATAAATTTAATGAGAGTTTGTTTATCTGGATAGATTAATAGAAGTTAAATGATGAATGCCTTGCTTTGTGGTATTTGCAAATTATTTTTCTATTTTAATGCTTTGATTACTAGGGACTAGTAATAAGCTGGTTGGGGGGTGTGATTAGTACTTAAAAGTGCATTCTCATTAAGGATTTATGTCATCATATTGCACCTAAAGTATCATTAAATTCCCTAACAAAAGCATGTTTTATATTAGCAAGTCTAAAAATATAATATACCTTTAATTCATGGTAAATGTTCATCCTAAATGCAGGTCTATCACATAAATAAAAGGATTGATTGATGAGTTTAAGGATTGAAATTGAAAGGATAAAAAGAAGGCCAAACTTAGCAAAGTGTTGCTGGTGCATTCCAAACTCGAACACCGTTCAGTAATTTGATCATATCTGGAGCTGTAGATATCAGATTTAGGTCCATTTTATATCGATGGAAAGGTAAGACATAGACCTACAACTTTCATATGAAGTCAAAGACTCAGTTCTGCCGTTTTCAAGCCCAAATCTTAGCAACAACGAAGACGTCGGAAGCTGTCCTGCAGCTCAAGCACTATTCGGTTTTTGGCTCATATCTTGAGTTCTAGAAGTCCAAATGAGCTCTGGTTTTTTTTTATGGAAAGCTGAGACAATTGCCCACAGATTCCACAATTCAGTTGGCTATAATTCTGATGTGAGCAATGACGTTTTGGCCAGCCAACAATATCAAAAATCAGCCCACAATATCAAAAAACCAGCAGCCATTAATGTCAAAAACCAGCCACCAAATCAATGGATGCCCACCAATTCTTCAATCAATCAATAGTTCTGAAACTTAGCCTATAAAAGGAGGCATTGTCCATGTATTTAGTCATATTAATTTTCAGATCAAAGTTATCTTCTTGCTTTCTCTCTACATCTTTGTAATGTTCAAGTTTTCTTTTATGCTATAGTAATCTCTTGTTTATGCTCTTTCATTTCCTTTCCTATACTTAGTTAGCTTATATTATGTTTATGTTCTTATATTGTTTATTTGTGTTTTTCTCCTTCTTAATGTTTAGCTAAGTTAATTATGTCAAGGTGAAAAGGTTTCTCTAATGGTGTTAGAATAGGTATAATATAAACTCAACATGAGCTTTAAATGTTTATATCCAAGAAAGATTGTTATTAACATGTTTTATCTTTTTATCTTACTAATTCTTAATACCTTGCTTATTAAATGTTTAATTTAGATTTGTGTTGTATAATATTTGGTACATCAAATGCTTGATCTTTCATAGTTTTCGGCCGAAATCGTTATTATGATAGAAACTTGATTTGTTGTTAACATAAACTAGCAACATGAATGCTTGATGATATTTATAAGTATGGTATTACTTATATAAGATAATTAATATGATCATGTTAGTAATTTATAATGAGCTAATAACGAGAAATCATCCGATTAGGACCTCCTTTGTGTGTGGTTTCTAGTTGAGTAATAAAAAGAGTTTATATTATATTTATTTGAAATACCATTAGTGAATCCTATAACCTTGACATATGTTTTGTTATTGTTTAATCCTTACATCAATATCACATCCCAAAACTTTCTTTAACTCCTTTTCTGTTATTATTCTCTTCAAATCTTTTTTTTTATTTGTAATTTATATAATTCACCTCCCTATGGTTCGACCTCGGTCTTGCTGGGTTATTTTACTTTGACACTCCTACACTTGGGATAAGACATCAACTCTTTGATCATGTCACTTAGCCAAATATAATGAAAGAGAGAAACATAAATAAACAAGATAAGAACATAGATAAGATAAAAGTTAACTAAGTAAAGGAAAGAAAATGAAAGGCATAAACAAGATATTAATGAAAATAAAACTTAAGCATTACAAAAATAGAAAGAGAGAAAGCAAAAGCATGATCTTGATCTAGAGATCAAGATGCCTAAATGCATGGCAAACGCCTCCTTTTGTAATCCAAAATTGAAAACTATTGATTTGATGACTAATTGATGAATGGATGACCAACTCTTAACATGATGACAATCCTTATCTTTTCTTGTCTGCCCAAAACGTCATTGATAACGTTAGAATTGCAATCACTTGAAAACATGAAAGTTGTAGAAAATTGTCTCAGATTTTAAAAATAAAATAAAAATGAAGGTCATTTGGACTTGATTCTTTGGTCTACTCAGATTTAAAATTAACTCATATGAAAGTTGAGTCTACACGACCAAATTGACTTAATAAGTTTAAAAACAATCTGGATGACTATTATAATTGTGGTTTGGCTGTAAAAAAAATTCAAGATGAGATTTTTTTTTAATTTTGAATATTAAAACAATGATATATTGAATTGATCTAGACTTTGCGGCTTAACTTGCAAAACCTACAACTTTGAACATGAACTTTATTGGACTTAAAATCTTTTTTTTTTAACTATTTTTATTTGATAATAAGATAACAAAAATAGACACTTGTAAAAAATAAGCATTAACCAATTGTCAAGACATTTATTTAAGATTGTAATATTTTAATATAAAAAATTAAAATAAATTATGATAATTAATTTAAAATGAATACAATATTAAAAAAATTAAAAAAAATGAAAGATATAATTTAAAAAATAAAAAAAATAAAGCCATAAATACTTCCAATTTGAAGCACCATAAAGGTTTTCGATTTTTTAGTGGAGAGTATAAATGATCCTCGAGCATAATATAATGAGTTCTTTTTTTTCAAATAATAATTAGCGTACAATATACCAATGGGACGCTGTCCCTAAGCATGATCAAAGTCTTAGGTGCAGGAAGATACTCTGTCCTTATGTTGAAACGTCGTATCATCTACAAAAGTGAGGCTTCTGGGACCCAAATTTTACAAACCTTGAAGATCTTGATGGCCAGCCTAAAGCATAGGCACTCTGAGCATAAAATTCTTTTAACAGTAGTCACGCAGTAGACATGGAGTGATGCTGATGCACAAACAATTTTATCAAGTACAGTGGGTGCTTTGTAATTATTCAATGCATGTTGTCTTAACAATGGCTGTGATCTATTCAATGATCATTTATTATCTTTGATGGTGGAGTTGAAAAACTTTATTAATTTGCGATAACTTTTTTAAAATTCAAAACTACTGTGGGGCTAATTAGAAAGGTGCCGAACCAATCCATCTATGTTGTTGATAGGGTATAATCATAATCATAATCGGAGGAAAATTTTCAAATCAAAACGCATGTAGTCTTGAAAACCTCTCTCAACCAAGGGTTCCATATGAGAAATCTTTTCATACTTGCAGAGTAATTATATATATAAATATATTTTTTAAATATACATACATGGCAAAAAGAGAAACAAGATAAAAATATTTTTATAAATATTTTTACTATCTTTTTATAAGATCTTTTTTTTTTTCATTATCTATCTATCTATCTTTCTCTTTAAAGTAGACTCAAAACTATGAAACTTCTTAGTTCATTATATTGTATAAAAGTTTAAAATAAACAGAATTAAATACATAAAGAATGGAATAATACAATACTTAAAAGAAAGGTGTGTGTATGTATATACATATGTGTGTGCTTATAAAATTGTACATTAAATGTATATTTGATTTTGTGTGTTTTTTTTTTAAACTTCTATAAAATAAAATGAATCATCCGCTACTTGTTTATTTCTTACATTTAATTTTCCTTTAGCATACGAGGCCGCCATAATTTCAATATTAAGATTTCATTTTAGTTATCTTTTTAGTTAATTCTAAGTTCATATATAAGATATCCTTAATAACTCAGGAATGTTGTTTTTACACCTAGGTAAAGTAATAAAGTGAACATTAGAAATATCAAACATTTAAAACAAAGAACTTTAAGAGATCAAAAAACACTTTCATTTCATTTAAGTTGAAAAAAATATAATGAAGATATGTTTAAACATAAGTCTGCAAATATAGTACATTCTCAAATTATTAGAATGTGAGAAATGAGGCAAGTCTTTTCTAGATCCGGTGATAAATAATGGCTATGATGATTTTGATAAAGGTTCATCTTATTTGGTTTTATTTTCGATTGCCTAAAGCTTTCTAGAAACAAGATTTTCAATTCAAAAATGTTATTGTCAAGCCTTTAATATGGTATTAGGCAATTCTTCATCAATTAATCTTGTTTCTAATTGATGTAGCTAGTTAAGTTTCCTCTAAGAGGTTCAAATTGACGCTCATTATGTATTCATTTTGTAGGATAGGATAGTGTTGTGCATGATGGCTTGGGCTAGCAAATTTAGTCGAGATCATGTCTTTTAATAATGTTCCTTCAATTGTTTTATTATCAAATTATGGGTTATTGTTTATTATTAAGATTTTGAAAAAGCCAAAACAATATATCATGTTCTTGCATATGAATGATATCACTTTATGGGCTATGATATTTGTCATGGCTTATACCACGAATCCCTTATTAGATTTCTCTTAAAATATATTGGCTTTCTTCCTTGTAAATACACTTTAATAAGGTTATGATCGTAAAACTTCTTAAAAGTTGCTCATCAATCATGTGGTATCATGTTGCTCATTTTACGAGGTGGAAGACTTGGTTTTATATCGGAAAAACATTTTTGTCCTTGAGCACTGCTTAATAGAAATGCTCTAGTAAATTTTAGTAGGTCATTATCAATTAAGTGTACATTGAAGCTTTCTTATACCTTGATTATCGGTCTCTCTAAGACCTTTATACAAACTCTTAGAGATAATTCCATATGGTTAGTGCAAGCCAATTTAGATAAGAGATTTGCTCAACCATTTTTCTCTCATGAAATCCTAGAAAGTTGAACGATATCCCCTTTTCTTGCAACCTATTAAAAGCTCATATACCTTGTACTGGCACTGGATCATGAATGGTTATCTCACTTTATATTGTCCTATTATTTTTTGGAATCAATATATACTTAAACAAAATGGGCATTTAGTACCTTAGTTAGGTTTAATCCAATAATGAGGATTATTTACTCAATAATATTTTTAAGGAATGATAACTTGAAACCTTCTTGGTTAAGAATGGTTAGCATAATTCTTATCCATCAACCAAAAAATGTTTGAACCTTCATTTATAAATAGGTTCCAAGTTGGCCTAGTGAATAGTGTTGAAGTTTTATCTTTCTCCATGAGCTTATTGAAATAGCATTAGAACCTGTTTGTTAAAAATAATTTTTTTTTATGTTTTGGATCGTTTTGATGTACCGATGTCAAAAATAATTTTTTAAAAAATAAAAAAATATATCATTTTGATGCATTTCAGCACAAAAAATACTTTCAAAAGCAATCATAATTATACTCCCAAACACACTAGCAAATACTTATGCCTTGATATTTAGTCTTAGCTAGTACCAGAGCCTAAACTCTTTCAACTCAATAGCCCACCTGATAATCCTCCTAGATGTATTTTTTTTATGTAGGATTTATGAATGGATGATTGGTCAAGATTATCACTTAGTTTGCCTAAAAGTAAAGTTTAATAATTTTTTTATTGTATTTATCATGGCAGTAAAAGTTAATTTTTCTACCTATAGATATTTTTCTACCCAATATTATAAAGAGTTTTACTAGTGTAATAGATAGACTTTCCATTTCTCCTTCCTCTCAAACTAATATATCATTGACAACCATGTCAACATCTCTTAACTATAGGAAAAGGTCTTCGATATCCTTTGGTTAGAATAAATTTTTTAAAGAGCACATTCAACTCCTTAAAGGCCTTTTGGCATTTTGATGTTCACTTAAAATTATATTGTTCTTAAGAAAAGTAAGAAATATTCCTTTGAGAAAAATATAAATTGATTGAAAGAAATCATTTTACCTACAAGTCTCTAAAAATTATTGGTCGACGAGAAATATAACATTTCTAGGATGACTTAAATATTTTTTTTTTCTTATTAGATTATAAACCCCGATCACTCTTAAGTGATAAACCTGTGGTAGAAGAAGAAGAATTGGTTATGTGAAGAACTAGTTAAGAAGAAGTTGTTACGTCAAGATTACTGTTAATTATCTTCTTCTTATTATAACTACTTATAACAGAATTGTAACCAATTCTAACTACTTCATATCTGCCTTAGCAACAATTATAATAACTGTCATGACAGTTACAATCTGTAACTATATATATATATATATATATGGTGCATGCATATATACTTTTTACACATATTTTTTACATGAGAGAAATATAACCTTTAGAAGAGAAGGAATTCTTAATTTCTATTTTGGTATTAGAGCATATGAAAGAGCAACTTCTTTCCTTCTTCGATTCAGCCATGACTTCTGCTTCAAGTCAGTCCTCCTTAACCTCTAGTCCTCTTGGATCTAGGCAAACCACAACAATGGCACTCATTTTATCCTATTAGCATCTCAACCATGCATTACTAGTAAACCTTGATTGAACCAACTATGTTTTGTGGAAATCTCAAATTGATAATATTTTTTCTACTAATGGTTTTGAGGATTTCATAGATCGCACCTCTATCTGTCCAGAAAAGAAATTAAGTGCAGGTGTAATCAATCCAACTTTCATTACTTGGAGAAGACAAGATCGCACAATCCTCAACTAAATCTACTCATCTCTCACACCAGCTATCATGGCACAGATCATTGTACACATTACTTCTCAGTCTGCTTGGAATGTATTGGAGAAGACCTTTTCTTCTTCTTCAAGAGCCAGAATAATGCAATTAAGGCTTGAACTGCAATCCATAAAAAAAGATCTTTGTTTAAGATAGACCACATCATGAAGGTAAAAGGAGTTGCAGACAATCTAACAACCATTGGAGAACCTGTTTTCGAACAGGATCAAGTCATGAATCTACTTGGAGGACTCGGTTCTGACTACAATGCAGTTGTTACTGCTATCAATATTAGAGATGATAAAATCTCAGTTAAAGCAATTCATAATATGCACTTAGCATTTGAAAATCGATTTGAGCAACAAAGCTTAGTAGATCAAATTTCTGCAATAGCAGCCAATTATGCCTCTTCCTCTAATAACAGAGGTGGTGGAATGAGATATAATGGCAATAAAGGACACAACTATACAAGTTCACTCTAAATGCCAACAATTATAACTACAGAGGTCGTGGTTATGGGGGCAGATACACACAAAGTGGAAGACATAATTCAATCAGTTCAAAGAAGCCACAATGTTAGTTATGTGAAAAGTATGGGCATACAGTACACGTCTGCTATCACACAGATTTGACATTTCCTATCAGAACTCTTCAAACAATGGTAGTAACTTTGTGAATATGAATATCAGAAATCAAAACAATATACCTGTGATTAGTATTTAAAAATACATTTTTATCAAGGTTTTATATTATCATTTTGCACTTGAAGTATCAATAACTCCTTAACTAGAGCATGTTTTATAATAACAAGTCTGATAGTATAAGATACCTTTAATTTATAGTAAATGCTCATTTTAAATGCAGATATTCTCATAATGCAGAGCATTGATTGTTGTGATTAACTATTGGAAGTGAAAGGATAGAGAAAAGGCTAAGCTTACGGAGGAGATGATGATTCACTTTAAATTCAAACACTGTTCAGTCGTTGGATCATATCAAAAGCTATAGATCTTGGATTTCATATTAATTTATATGGATGAAAATATAAGAAATATACCTATAACTTTCATGGGTATGAAAAGACCCAAATTTATCATTTTCAGATTCAAAGTTTGGTCATAAAAAAGAAGTCCGAATTTGTCTTGCAATCTAGCCCAAACTTTGAATTTGAAAATGACAATTTATAGTTAATCTAGATTTATGTTGTCTAACACTTGGTACATTAAATACTTGATCCCTTATAGTCTTTGGCCGACATCGTTATTATGAGAGGAACTTGATTTGTTGTCAGCATAAGTTAGCATCATGAAAACTTGATAAAATTTATAAGTATGGTGTTATGTAAATAAGATGATTAATATGATCATGTTGATAACTAATAAAGAGTTTATACCTTACTTATCTTTAATATTATTAGTGTATCCTCTAACCTTGACTTTTGTTTTTATCATTCTATAATTTTCACATTAATCTTACATCTCAAAGTCCTCTTTAACTCATCTTCACCACCCCCACCATCATTGTTGTTGTTATTATTGTTGTTGTTGTTATTGTTCTTCTTCTTCTTATTATTATTATTATATTGCCCCTTGGGATTTTGTTGTGGTTGAGATGGAAACTTACCTTTCTCTTGGAAACTGAGAGCAGATGTTAATTTTGCAAGAGTATCTTTAAAATCTGTCATGTTTTGAACAAGTTGAGTATTAATTGTCTCTTGCTTTTCAATGAATGCATGCAATGTTTCCTCAAGATTTCTTCTAGGAGGTGGAGCATAAGGAGGTGCATATCCATGAGAATTTTGGAAATTGTGGTGTGCTTGAAACGGTGGTTGTGAAGTTTGTGCATTGTTGTTCTCACTCTTCCAACTAAAATTTGGGTGATTTCTCCAACCAGGGTTGTATGTTTGGGAGTATGGGTTATGGTTGGCCCTTTGAAAACTGTTTAAAGCATGGGCTTGTTCATGGAGACATTCTTTAAAAGAAGGCAAGGTTGGACAATCGTTGGTTGAGTGTTCATTTGTTTCACAGATTTGACACACAATGTTTTCAACAGATTTTAATTGACCACTCTTTTTCAATTCTAGTGCCTCGACTTTTCTAGCTAAAGATGCAAACTTGGCTTGAAGGTCATGATCTTCCCTAAGGTTGTACATACCTCCACTAGATGTATGAGGTTGAGTTTTACTCGGTGCCTCATAAGTACCCGCGGTGTCCCAATTTTGAGCATTTTCAGCTAACAAGTCTAAGTACTCCATTGCTTCATCAGGGTCTTTATCTTCAAAAGTTCCATTGCACATCAATTCAACCATTTGCCTATCTTTAGGTGTTAACCCTTCATAGAAATGTGAAACCAATCTCCATGTTTCAAAACCATGATGAGGGCAAGTACTAAGCAAGTCTCGATACCTATCCCAACATTGGTAAAATGTTTCTCCTGGTTTTTGAGTGAAAGTAGTGATTTGTCTTTTGAAAGAGTTTGTTCTATGAGATGGAAAAAACTTCTTTAAAAACTGTTGTTGCATTTCATCCCAAGCACGAATGGATCCTGGTCTTAAATTTTGTAGCCATGTTTTAGCTTTATCTTTTAATGAAAAAGGAAAAAGCTTTAATCTGATGGTGTTCATGCTACAATTTAAATTATTATATGTGTTGCACACCTCCTCAAATTCCCTTAAATGCAAGTATGGATTTTCCAATTCCAAACCATGAAAAGAAGGTAAAAGTTGAATAATACCTGGTTTAAAATTAAAATGAGATGCATCAGGAGGAAAAACTATGCATGATGGTGCACTTGTTCTTGTGGGATTCATGTGGTCTCTAAGTGTTCTAGCACGGTTATTCTCATTATTCTCATTATGAAGTGATTGATTATCTTCTTCGGCCATATTTTCTGAAAATGATGAGGATACCCTACAAAGTCTACCACTTGATGTACGTGACCACACTCTCATGCACGTGTAGGAATAAAATAAAAAGAAGAACAACAAAGCAAAAGAAGGAGGAAGAAAACAAAATAAAAAGAAACAAAAGAAAAGAAACAAAGTTATATACAAGAAAAGTGAAAAGAGAAAATAAAATAAATACTATAATTTATACAAGAACTTACCTCCCCGGCAACGGCGCCAAAAACTTGACACGACTAAAAGATTGATGTCTTCTCCCAAGTGCAGGAGTGTCGAAGTAATAAATAACCCGGCAAGACCGGGGTCGAACCACAGGGAGGTTAATTGTACAAATTATAAACAACAATTATAAACAATAATTATAAACAACAACAATAATAATAGAAGCAATAATAATACTAATAATAATAGTAGTAGTAGTACTAATAATAATAATAATAATAATAATAATAATAATAA
>NW_011500493.1:32684-72730 GCF_000495115.2 Populus euphratica | reverse complement strand
TGGGTGAGCAACTCTTGACTTGGTGACAATCCTTATATTCTCTTGTCTGCCCAAAACGTCATTGATAACGTCAAAATTAGAGCCACTTAAAAACATGAAAGTTGTAGGAAATTTTCTCAGCTTTCTTGTGTAAAAAATACAACTCATTTGGACTTCTAGAACTCCAGATATGGGCCAAACACTGAACAGTGCTCGGGTTGGAAGACAGATTCTGACTTCTTTGTTGTTGCTACAATTTGGACTTGAAAGTGGCCTTTTTAGATGAAAGTTGTAGGCCTATGTCTTACCTTTTCATCCATATAAAGTAGACCTAAATCTAAGATCTACAACTCCAGATATGACCTAATTACCGAACAGTGTTCCGGTTTGGATTGCACCGGCATCTCTTTTCTAAGTTTGGTCATCTATTTGCCCTTGCAATTTAAGTTCTTAAAGTCATCATCTCTTTGTCCTTTCAATTTCAGTTCTTAAATTCATCAATCAATCCTTTCATTTATGTGATAGGCCTGCATTTAAAATGAACATTTACCACAAATTAAAGGTATCTTATATTATTAGATATATTATTATAAAACATGCATTAGTTAAGGAGTTATTGATACTTCAAGTGCAAAATGATAACATAAAACCTTGATAAAAAATACACTTTTAAGTACTTATCACTTTGTCAAATTCTGATTGCATCAATATAGCCAGCCAAAGTGCTTGAGTGATGCTGTCCACCAAGTCCATTAATCAATAGTTGGCCACTACATCAATTATCAATTACCACATGAATAGTTTTGAATTTGAGCTTATAAAAGGAAGCATTTTCCATTCATTTGGGCATCTTGTTTTCTATATCAAGATCATGTTCTTCCTCTCTTTCTTTATATTTTTGTAATGCTTAAGTTTTGCTTTCATTAATCTCTTCTTCATCCTTTTCATTTCCTTTACTATACTTAGTTAACTTATATCATGTTTATGTTCTTGTATTGTTTCTTTAAGTTTTTCTTCTTCATAATATCTAGCTAAGTTAATTATGTCAAGGTAAAAAGGTTTCACTAATGGTGTTGGGATAAATGTAATATAAACTCAATATGGACTTCAATGCTTATATCCTAAATAACTTGCTATTAACATGTCTTATCATTTTTATCTTATTAATTCTTAATACCTTACTTGTGAAATGATTATTCTAGATTTGTGTTATATAACACTTGGTGCATCAAATACTTGATCCTTCATAGTCTTCAGCCGACATCGTTATTATGAGAGGAACTTGATTTGTTGTCAACATAAGTTAGCATCATGAATACTTGATAAAATTTATAAGTATGGTATTATGTAAATAAGATGATTAATATGATCATGTTGATAATTGATAAAGAGTTTATATCTTATTTATCTCTAATACTATTAGTGTATTCTCTAATCTTGATATTTGTTTTTATCATTGTATAATCTTCACGTTAATCTTACATCTCAAAGTCCTCTTTAACTCATCTTCACCACCATCATCATTGTTGTTGTTGTTGTTGTTGTTATTGTTGTTTTTATTCTTATTATTATTATTATTTATAATTTATATAGTTAACTTCCATGTGGTTCGACCCCGGTCTTGCTAGGTTATTTATTACTTTGACACTCCTGCACTTGGGATAAGATATCAACTTTTTGATCGTGTTAGTAGGGTTAGAAATCGCATTACCCAATGGATGGTAAATGAAAGGTGGTGGAAAAATACAAAGATTGTTTTTTCTACGACCTAATTCTTATGGGTGGCCTGCCTAGGTTAAAATTTCTTAGAAGTGAAAAATTTTCAAAAGCAATTTTAATCTTTGCCATTTCAAGATGGCTGACACGATGAAAAGATTAATGTCTTCTCCCAAGTGCAGGAGTGTCGAAGTAATAAATAACCCGGCAAGACCGGGGTCGAACCACAAGGAGGTTAATTGTACAAATTATAAATAACAATAATATAACAACAATAACAATAACAACAACAACAACAATAATAGTAGTAGTAGTAGTAGTAGTAGTAGTAGTAGTAGTAGTACTAATAATAATAATAATAATAATAATAATAATAATACTAATAATAATAATAATAATAATAAAGAAAAAGAAGATGAAGATGAAGATGAGAACTTTGGGATGAAATATTAACGTAAAGATTTAACAATGATAATAACAAATGTCAAGGTTAGAGGATCCATTAATGGTATGTCAAACAAGTATAGTATAACACTGACAAACCTGAAACACACTGAAACAAAAATAAGAAATAACAAAACACAATAATAAAACCAAAAGACACAAAAATTCACAAATGAAGGCTCAAATCCAATCTAAGCTTTTTACGGCTTTCCTTAGTTGACCAATTTATGCGACTCATGGAAGGATCAATTACAGGAATGAAGGATTGTAGTTGGTCAATTAATTGTTCAACAGTAGGAGTAGAGATTATGATTTGTCGTGCAGAAGATGTTAGAAATTCATGTTCCATATCATGATCAAGAAAAGACAACAACTTATCATAATAACCATTAACATTTAACAAACTTATGGGTTTATGGTGAATGTGCAATTGAGCCCAAGAGAAAATATGAAAGATCTCTTCGAATGTGCCTAGACCACCTGGTAAAGCAATGAAGGCATCAACATGGTTAAACATTGCATTCATTCGAGCTGACATTGTGGCGACCTAAAGTTTCTCTCCAATTGTTTTTCCAATGATGTCCCCTTGTGCTAAAGCTTCGGGGACAACCCCCAAAACTTGACTACCTCCTAAAAATGCAGCTATTGACACACCTCCTATTAACCCAAGACTGCCTCCCCCATACACTAAATGAATCTTTCTCTCAGCTAGCACTTGACCAAGATGATTTGCTGATTCTAAAAACTCCTTTTTCTTTCCAAGGACTAGATCCACTAAAAATACAAATATTTCTTATATGATGACTTGAGGAACTTGCCATTTCTACACACTTCTGTATTTGTTGAATGTATGGGTTGAGTAGAAATGAAAGGAAGGAAGAGAGGGTTTTATAGATGAGAAATTAGAAAGGCAATCATACCACCTATATATAGGCCAGCTGAAGTCTCACACACACACTCTCTCTCTTTATTTATTTACTTTTGAAAAAGCATGTGTATGTATAGATAGTTGTGATTGTGGCTCACATCTTTCCTTGGTTTTACGTCCAAGAACGGCTTAAATGCCCTTTATGGGTCAGGGATAGGCTTCCCATCCAGTTTTCTTAAAAATTGGCAAACAGGGTCTTTTTTAGTCAGATTCCCAAGACTAAGTCGATCATGTTCTTTATGAAATAGTGGCCATAAATCATGAATTGCACGATGCTTATCTCGACTATGATGAGACTTAAGAGTCAATAGAAGATTATCTAAAGACTCTCTGTGTTTTGAAATAAATCCCACCTTTTGATAATTTTTACAGGTTTTGCAGAATGCATGTGATTCCTTGAATATGGTGGGCCAATGAAATCCGCTTTATAAGATTTCTACAATCCTCTTTTTTGACGAGAAATGATCCCCACGTGCCTTAGAGTGACAAAATTTAATGACACTACTTGCCTCATTGTCGGGAATGAATCTTTGAAATATTTGATCAGGACAATATTTGAATAAGTTAGGGTCATCACAATAAAAGTTCTTCACTTCGTTCAAAAACTTTCTTTTATCTTGGGTACTCTAATGAGTTGGCAAATCTCCTAAAGCAAGAAAATTGATATTTTTATCATACCAAGGCATTAGACTAAGAAAAAGTAAGGATTCGTTAGGAAAGTAATCATCGATTGATGTGATATCAGATGTCGAATTTGTTATCATTGTTGACAAAAGATTCACGTCAACATTTTTTGTGCTTTTTTCATCCGTGATTTCTTCCTCAGAATAAATCATTTGCAAATCTTCAGATTCATCCAACTCATTTTGACTTAAAGTAGATTCAAGTTGATCATAAACTAATTCGTCAATATGATCTACTTCTTGTAAATCATTATCTTCTCTAGGTTGTTTGCAAATATTGAAAATATTCATCTCCAATGTCATGTTTCCAAATGATAGTTTCATCAGTCCATTCCTACAATTAATCAATGCGTTAGAAGTTGCAAGAATAGTACTTACTTTTTCAGCTAAAAAGGTTTTCTTTTTCACATTCAGTTTCCTCTTCACAGTGCATAGATCTTTTAAAAATTTAGCATAGGAAGGAACCTTTTATTCTATTTTTTTTTGTTCTCTCTATTTTCTCACTTTTGTTTCTGCCTTATTTTTTTCCTTTGTTTTTTTCTTTTTTTTCTCTCTATATTGTCTCCTCTTTTTCTTTTTTTTTGCATACACCAGGATCTATATTTATAGTGCCAGAAGCTCTTCGCATGTAAGAAAAAAAGTTTCCATCAAACTTATTCTCTTTTTTAAAGTTTGAATTTGATTAAGAATCAAATTTAAAAGCAGATAAGTATCATTATCTTGAAGACAAGGATCATCAGGAAAATAAGGATAAAATGATAAAAGTACATTATATTCCCTAGTTTTTACGCAAGTTAACAAATCATACTTTTTATCAAAATAAATCTCTGATCTATTAATTTTATATTTTATACCCTGTAAAATTAAATTAAAAGTCAATAAGCTAAAATTAGGTTACAACAAGCTAAGAGGTTACTGTTTGTGTGTTTTGAAGAATAAAATGGATACAATCCTTTTATCTTAGGACTTTAGGCTATTTAAATAGCCTTGACCTCATGTGTTTTTTTAGATAAGAATATTAAAAATAAATTGCATTAGTTTATAGTTTTATACTATAAGAGATATGAGCTTAAAAGAATATTAGACCATTATAAAAAGATGATATTTAAAGGTATGGAATGTCCTTAGAGATAAATAACAATTGAATTAGTTATGAGATTAGCACATATCTAGAATGCATGATCCACTTAATACATGAGTTAAAAAAACTAGTTTGACCAAGGTATAATAAATATACTAAAGAGCATGAGAGATTTTCTATAGCCATAGACACACTCACTATTCACTGTAATAGTGTAGTGATGTCTAAGGCCTTATCAAGAAAAATTGATTGCTTTTGATTTAGGGGTGTTTTGGTCTTTTTATATAGTTTATTAGTGATTACATATTTTTTTTGAGTTGTTTTTTTCAATCATGTTTTAATGCATACTAAAATAACTAAAATACCCTAGCAAAAAAAACTAACATTAATGGACCAAGGGTGTTCTGGTATTTTTACCTTTTAATTATACAATACATTTACACAATTGTCTTAGGGTAAACAAAAAATAGGTCATGTACATAAGAGTGCTGTCATTTTTCCACAAAGTGCTTTTGCAATAACTGAGATTGGTTAAAGGAGATATAGTAATTTAACATTTAATTAGGATTTTCTATTTAAAAAGTTGTTGGCATATAAGAGGTGCCACACATTTTAGGTGACACGTGCAATACCTTTTATTGGTGAAAAATTGTCTCATGCCATTTTATTTTATGCTTTGCTATATACTCTTTCTTTTTGGCCGATGTGTGTCATGTAACGGTGGCAGTTTATCATCGATAACTGATTAGTACTTAAAAGTGTATTTTTATCAAGGTTTTATATTATCAAAGTATTAATAACTCTTTAACTACAGTATGTTGTATAATAATGATTAGTACTTAAAAGTATATTTTTATCAAAGTTTTATGTCATTATTTTTGCACTTGAGGTATCAATAACTCCTTAACTAGAAAAGAGATGCCGGTGCAGTCCAAATCGGAACACTATTCAGTAATTGGGTCATATCTGAAGTAGTAGATCTCAGATTTAGATCTACTTTATATGGATGGAAAGGTAAGATATAGGCCTATAACTTTGACATGGAGCCCAAGACTTAAAAAGTCCGAATCTGTCCTCCAGACCGAGTACTATTTAGTATTTGGCTTATATCTGGAGTTCTAGAAGTTCAAATGACCTCAATTTTTTATACAAGAAGTCCAAACATTATCAATGATGTTTTGGAGAAGATAAGTATTGTCATCAAGTAAAGAGTTGGTCACCCACTCATCAATTAATCATCAAATCAATAGTTCCTAATTTTGGCCTATAAAAGGTGGCATTTGCCATGCATTGCTTTCTCTCTTTGTATTTTTTGTAGTGTTTATGCTTTACTTTCATTAATATCAACTTTATGCCTTTCATTTACTTAGTTAACTTTTATCTTATTTATGTTTTTATTTTATTTATTTATTTTTCTTTCTTTCATAATGTGTAGTTAAGTTTATTATATCAAGGTGAAAAGGTTACACTAATGGTGTAAGAATAATTATAGTGTAAACTTAATATGGACTTTAATGTTTGATACTAACATGTTTTGTATTTGTTATCTTGTTCACTCTTTAATGCTTTACTTGTTAAATGAATAATCTAGATTTATGTTGTATAATACTTGGTACAACGAATGCTTGACACTTTCATAGCCCATATTGTATGGTATAACCGACACCTGAGCTATGAAAAGAACTTGATTTGTTGTTAATATAAGTTATAATCATGAATGCCTGATGAGATTTACAAGTATTAGCATTAATCAAATAAGATAACTAATGTGATCATGTTAACAATTTATAATCTGATTAGAAACTTTGTGTGTAGTTTCCAATTAAAAAATAAGAGTTTATAATATACTTGTTTGACATACCATTAGTGGAATCTCTAACCTTGACATTTGTTATTATCATTATTTAATCCTTATATTAATATTTCATCTTGAAGTTCTCATCTTCTTCTTCTTCTTCTCCTTCTTTTTTTTAATTATTATTATTATTATTATTAGTATTATTGTTGTTGTTGTTGTTGTTATTGTTATTATTGTTATTATTGTTGTATTATTGTCATCTATAATTTATACAATTCACCTCCTTGTGGTTCGACCCTGGTCTTGCCGCGTTATTTATTACTTTGACACTCTTGCACTTGGGAGAAAACATCAATCTTTTGGTCATGTCAAATAACATGTCTAATAATATAAGATAACTTTAATTTATGGTAAATATTCATCTTAAATATAGGTTTATCACATAAATCAAAGGATTGCTTGATGAGTTTAACTACTCAATTTGAGAAGAGAAAGAGTGATAAGTTTAGAAAAGAGATGCTGGTTCACTCCAAACTAGAACATCATTTAGTTATTGGATTATAACTGGAGTTGTAGAATATAGATTTAGGTCTGGTTTATAAGTATGAAAAGTTAAGACATAGGCTTAAAACTTACATAAGAGTTCAAGATTTAAAAGTGTCATTTTGAAGTTCAAATGGTAGCAACAATGAAGAAGTCAAAATTTGTCCTATAACTCAGATATTATTTAGTTTTTAGCCCATATCTTAAGTTCTAGAAGTCCAAATATGTCAATTCTTGTTTTGTTGAAAAGCTGAGATAATTTTTCAGAACTTTTATGTTGACTATCTATTCAAATTATAATGCTAGCAATGATATTTTATGCAAACAAAAAGATAAGGATTGTTATCAAGTCAAGAGGTGACCACTCATTCAACAATTAGTCATTAAATCAATAATTCTGAATTTTGGCTAATAAAATAAGGCATTTGCCATGAATTTAGGCATCTTGGTTTTCATATCATATTCCTGCTTTCTTTCCTTTTATTTTTGTATTTTTTAAGTTTTCCTTCCATTAATCTCTTGTTTATCTTTTCATCATAACTATGTTCTTATCTAGTTTATTTATATTTCTCTTCTTTACAATGTTAGCTAAGTTTATTATGCCAAGGTGAAAAAGTTTCACTAATGGTGTTAGAATATGTATACTATAAACTTAACATGGACTTTAATATTTATATCTAAGAAAGTTTGTTATTAACATGTCTTATTATTTTTATATTTTTTAATTCTTAATATCATACTTTTTAAATAGTTAATTTACATTTATGTTGTATAACACTTGGAATAACAAATGTATGGCACAATCTACACCTATGCTATGAAAAGAACTTTATTTATTATTAACATAAGTTAGTATCATGAATTCCTAACAATATTTAAAAATATTGGTGTTATATAAATAAGATAATTAATATAATCATGTTAATAATTTATAATGAGTTATTAATGACAAATCATTCAATCGAAATCTTCTTTGTATGTGGTTTGCTGTTGAGTAATAAAAAGAGTTTATATTAAACTTATTTGAAATATCATTAGTGGATCCTCTAACTTTGATAATTGTTTTTATCATTGTTTGATATTCACATTAATCTTACATCTTAAAGTTCTGTTTAACCATCATCATCATCATTATTATTTATAATTTTTATAGTTAACCTTCATGTGATTCGACCTCGGTCTTGCTGGGTTATTTATTACTTTGATACTCCTACACTTGGAAGAAGACATCAATTTTTTGGTAGTGTTAATAGCTCTTTCTTTCTTTATTTTTTTCCCTTCATTTCTTTCACCTATATGGAGAGATGCACTCTTGTCCTTTTTTATATTGCCTTTTAGGTTCAGTCATTTGAGTTTTGATTGTTTATTTTTGTTCTCTTCTCTTTTGTTAAAGTTTTATGATTTTTCAATTTAATCTTTTAATTCTAATTTTTATATATAATATTTTTTAGTTAGTACTTCTACTTTTGATTTTTTATTTTGCTCCTTATACCTTTTGTCAAAGTTTTTATGCTTAATCTTATCCTTCAAGTCAATTTTATAATTTTTTTCAATAATAATAAAATTTTAAATTTAATCCTTTTTCTTTTGATTTCCTGGTTTTTTGTTCCTTGGTCTTTTTGTCAATGTTTTTATGATTTTTAATTTTATCCTTCAAATCAAATTCATAGCTTTTATGTTTTGCATAATGATAATAATATTAGTAGTGGTAGTAATAACAGTAGTAATAATGGTGTACAATTATATTATTAATAATAATGATACTAATAATAATAGTTATAATCCTAGTAGTAATGATAATAATGGTAATAATAGCAATGATAATAATAATTTATTATGAATATAATGGTGCTAATGATAGTAATGATTGTGATCATAATCAAACTAACAACAACAATAATAATAATGATGGCAATGATATTAGTAATAATACTGCTAATAGTAGTAGTGATAATAATAGTAATAAATAATAATATTAATAATTTTATCTTTCAAAATAAATTTATGATTTTTGTTATTGCAACAATAACAACGATAATAGTAATGATAATAATGATGACGACGATGACAATAATAATAATAATAATAATAATAATAATAGTGATTGAAGCAATAATAATTATAATAATAATAAAAATGATGATGGTAATAGTAATAATTAATATAGATATTATTAAAATTTAAAATATTAATTCAACATACATGATTTCAATTCAAATTTAAAAATAAATTAACTTGAAATTATGCAATACAAAGACAATGTAAACATCTAAATATAATTTTATGGATTTAAAATAATTTTAGTATGCAATTAGACCTAGGCGTGTAACTTTTGCTTGTGTATATCCATCTATGTATATATGTTTGGAAGATAAGAAAATGATAGAGAATTTGCAAGAAATGAAATTTTAATGGACTTAAAAATCAGAGTGTAGATCCTCTCTTTAACACTATTAATGCATATCATAATTTCTCCTATATCTAAATATGTTGTCAAATGAAGAGGAGTGCATGACACTTGGTTTGTTCACCAAATTCTATAGATACCCATAAGAGAATATTTGGGCTCAAGATCATTTTCTTAGTGGTCATTTTTATTTTTCTTAATGAAAGTTAAAAATGCAATAGCTTTGGTGTGATATCTTTAATTTCTAAATTGATTTCTTACATCATGCTTAGTCATGGTTAATAAAATACTAAGGTAGATTTTGTTTTTCAATTAATAGTGTAATATCAGTTAGAACAGTCGACCGATTCATATTAGCACAACCAATCAGTCGACTAGAAGCTACTAAATTTCAAATGTGTTATTAACGATCAAATGGTTAACTAATTTAATTGATTGAATTAGACAAAAGCCAATTTCATTGCTCCTCAAATAAATCGATTGAATGGATTATTTAGTAATCCTAAATGGTTGATTGGTTTATACAGTACAACAAATAGCAGTTTTATTTTAAAACTAATCATATCTTTACAACAAACATATATCAATCAACACAAAACTAATCCAGTCATTTTGAATCAATACTTAACTCGTATGAGCCCTAACTCATTCATTCACTTATCCTTATATCATCTCTCATTTTTCATTAAATTCATGTTAACAACAAATGCAAACAACATATACTAATAAATGACATGCATTGAACTAATTGGAAATTATATACACACAAAAAACTCCCAAAGTGAGTCGTTTATTTACATACCATTACTAATGTAATATTTAGAACTTACATATTTTAGTTACATAACACAAAATAAGTATAAGAGTTTACAATACAAATATTTGACTACACACAATTGAGAGTAATTTCCACCTATAAACTACAACAAAATAATAATTATTAGGAGTCACTCTTAATGATCCAATAAAGAACCTAAAATAAAGATTAATATTTCATTACCAAAAAAATATATGTTATTACAAAATACTTTAAAACTCATGAATTATATTATTTTATACAACTTTCCTTCAACTTCATTTCCATTCTTATTGATCGAATAAAATTCCCATAAAACCCTCACTGGTTGATCACCCTAGCATTCCTATTTCAAAGTCATTAACTCCGGTAATCCAAGTTAGATAGCAATCAATTTGGCTAACCCTCATGATTGCCAATCCTTTCAGCATCCCCATTCGGAAGCCATTCAATCTAATAATTCTAATTGGATATCAATCAATTCGACTAACCCTTATAGTTGCAAATCAAGCATTCTTGTTTAAAAGCCATTTAATCTAAAATGAAACATAAATAGTAAACTAGAAACATGTTGGCTGGAATATAGGTGAGAAATCTTAAATGACCAAAGATCCTGAGCGAGATGAAATTTGTTTCACTTTATTCTATTTCTTAAAATAATGGAAGTTATATCGGTAATTCTAGCTAAACCGGATTGAAATTGATAACCTTCGACATGATATTGGGTACAAAGGGACTAATTTATATATTGTGACTAAGTCTTAGAATAGAGACAACAACCAAAGATTGTAAACTAGATCTTGCTTTTAAAGGTGTTTTGTTTTTCAAATGAACATAGTTGTGGCAACATCAATACTAAAACCTTTAAATTTAAAGGTTATAGTAACATCAATGTCGTAACCCTTAAATTTAAAGTTGTGTTAAAATCAATACCACAACCTTTAAATTTATAATGGTAGGTCATTTTCTATACTTTTTACTCTATCAAAAATCAACAAACTCAATAACAACAAAAACTCAAATAATTCAACACAATTCACTTAATAGTTAAGTCTATAACACAAACTTAATTTATTTAGTTGAACAACTTAATTCATTACATAGTTTGGTCTATAAAAACATCAATAAAATCAATCCAAATATTTCAACAAACTTAAAATATTTCATATATGAACAAAATCAATTTCCTAACATTTAATTGCATCATTCTAATTACATATAACAAGTTATCTCATAGATGAGCTTGCACCATCAAAACCATGACCATGTCCTCTGTAAAACCCCATGAATTTTAAATAATAGTATATGAATAAATGAATCATAATAAGGATTTTACCATGAGAAATTATGGAATAAAATAAATCAATTGCAATATCAAGGTTTCATTGGAAGTCAAGAATTTTACCTAAGAATTAAGAGACATGGGTTAAAGGAGGGTAAAATGGTAATAGAACAAAAAAATTTCTCTTTTCTTTCTCTTATAAAATGTTGATTCAGTTCAGAGGGAGAGAAGAGAGCAGTTTTCTTTTCTTTGTCAATTCTACACTAAAACACTTAGAGAAAAACCATGATTTAGAGCTTATTTGAGAAGGGAAGAGTGTTTAATTATTTAAACATAAGAAAATAAAAAGAACAAGTGAAGGGACATGGAATCCTAGAGAGAGAAAATCATGGCAAAGAGGGAAGAAAAGGGAAATGTTAAAATTTTTTAACTGGTTGTGATTTAAAGTTCATTTTATCGGGTGTGATGGAGGTGAAATAATGAGAAAAATGAAAAGGGAACCATGTCTTCCCTTGGAATAAGTTTTGGCCACACTAAAGGAAAAGTGGGAGGAGCAATTTATTTAGCTACTAGTAGGGGTGTTCAAAAAAGCCGAGTAACTGAAAAAACTGATGAAAAATTAACTAAGAAAACCGAATCAAGATGAAAAACCGATTAAACCAATTACTAAAACTAGAAATCTTTCTAGTTTGGTTCGGTTTCAGTTTTACCATTAAAACCGGTGAATCAAACCGGTCCACCCATAAAATAAAGTTATAAATGACCTAGTATAAGTAGTACAGTAAGTAAACCTAAACTTAAATGACATTACAATTTACTTTTGAAGCCGCCGCTCACACCAGACCAGAGAGTCTTATCGTCTTCTTCCTTTCCCTTTTAATTTTTATTTTCTCTGCCTTTTGCCCTCGTATCTACCTCTTCTCTAACCGATCAATAAGTAAATAACTCACACCTCCGCATCCAAAAACCTAAACAAAATCTTCACTTGCAGTAGAAAAAGTCAAGAGAGGTAAAGTTTACTTTTTATCAATACTTGGGTATCTTCTTTTAGATATATATATATATATATATAAGAGCCATCAACAAAAATAGCTCTCGTTGACCCTTGAGAGCTTGCAGTTTGAAACAGTCCTCTTAAATAAGCAATTAGGGACTGTGTCATGTAGATTTGACAGTTTAACTGTCATGAATGCTCATCTCAACTGGAATAAATTTTTTTGAAGCTTTGGCATTAGCCATAGTTTAGCAATGGCCCTTGTTCTTGAATGCTTAAAATTAAAGCTAAAGGATTATGATTGGAAATGAAAATAGGGTAGCTAATTGTATAATTATCGTACAAGATTAAGCCAAATATTTTGTATTTTTCCAGTTGTTGGATGGTATCTTCTAAACCATGCAATGACGTGGGATCCCTCCATTCAATTCAGGCCATACTAGCAATATTTATCCTTTTTTGTTTAATCAACCTTGTGTTCCTACCTAGTCATCAGCCACCAAATTTGAAGTTTTCTCTAGTGAAGAACTAGGCACTCAATCTTAGACCATGGAAACAGTGTAGGCTAATATTATTTCAATTTCAATGGAGTACGTGCTATTTAATGTAAGGTTAAGCCAATTAAAAAAAAGCCCATATATGATGGGATTAGGTTTCCCGGTTTTTTCCTAAAAAACCAGATTTAGCCAAACTGGACCAATTCGGTTTGAACTGGTTTCTGATCTGGTTCGGTTAATTTTTTATAAAAATACTGTAATTCGATTTGGTTGGTTTTTTAAGTTTAAATCGAACTGAACCGAACTGTGAACACCCCTAGCTGTTAATGAGAAAAATTGATTTAAATTGAGTTATATCCATGTTATTAATGGTGTGGAAGATGATTTTGGAGAAATGACATTGTTTTTTTATGTATTGGTGATGCATTTTAAATATTTGAGAATTTAATTTAGTTGGAGAATTGTTAAATTAAAGATAAGAGTTAATTGTGTTTTACGCATGACCTGTTTTTATGAAAAGGAATATTTTGGCGTTTATTCTCGAAGTAGAAACGATCAAACCATCTCTCAAAATGGTTAGGTCATTTTAGCTACCATCCAATTTTGGCCTAATTTTTTGTTTTTGATTTTTTTTCTTGGTTTTATTTGATTCTTTAAGGTTTATTTAAAGGTTAGAACGATTTTGGCATGATTCTTGATTGAAATAGAGTTGAGTTATTTTATATTTTAATTACCATGAGGACTGTCTCAAGGGATGTTTATGCATGATTATGCATAATTTCAAAATTTCTGTAGGAAATGTTTTTAATAAAGAACCTAAAGATAAAGTTATAAGACTAATATGTTTAGACATATTTGGAGATTGGAAAGAAAATCTAAAATTAAAAAAAAATGTTAATATAACTAAAAGTTGAATTATGTGAAGCTCTTTGTGACGATTGTAAATCTCTCTTTTAAATGTTATTATGATTTTGTTGAGAAGTCCATAATATAAAAACAGGTGGTTAAGTCTATGATATGAAATGTGTTATGAAGGAAAAGTTATTATATTGGAACATAAATATGATTTTTGAATTTATGAATAATAGTGTTAAAAAATTGATAAATTGATTTATAAATATTACTCTAGTCGCAAGGCCATCCACTTAAGTCGAAGTGGGGACTTTAAACCCAACAAGTCGGTGTCTAACATCTTTGTTTTTAACATTATCAATAATACCCATTTTATCTCCGTATTAATCTATGAAACAAATGAAAAATAAATAAATAATAGATGATAAGAAAGAATGTAGATGAACAACCTGATTAACTACTCCTAAAAATAAAGGCTAATGATGTTAAGAGATTCTTAACATTTACACTCAACATGGAAAAACTAAAGTATTTGAAAAAACTTGATTAGTTACATCGAGATTGGATAACTAATGATATTGATGGATTATATTGATATTAGCATTACATGGAACTTCATTAGTAACTTTTGGAAATGAAGGCTAATGATGTCAAAGGATTATTGACATCAATATTACTAATGGATAAATCAAAGTATCTGAAGGGATTTGATTAACGACTTTAAGTTCGAATAGCTAATGATATTAATGGTTTCATTAATATCAGCATTACTTTGATTTTGATTAGTCGATCCTAGATAATGGAGACTATTAATGCTAATGAAATTTATTATCATCGGCATAAAAAGCCCCTAATGGATTTGTAAGAGGAAAATATATTTGATTAGGTACTCCTAAGAACTAGGGAAAACTAATGATTGATTAGGTACTCCTAAGAACTAGGGAAAACTAATGACATCAAAACAACACCCTGATATCAATATCATTCCAAAATATAAGCTAGTTAGTTAAGGGAAGATAACAAACAATACTAGTGATTTGACACTAGCATACTTATGATTAATCATTCCTAAAACGATGAGTGGAAATGAGTAAAGAGGACATAGTGATATTTTCCAATGTAAAAGTTGTTATTTATACTTATTTCATTACTTATAATGACTGGTTCTATTTTTCAAGGTCATCTCATTCACATCAAGAGTAATCTCATCCTATTCTACTTTTGTTATCATAGATTAGATATAATATCCCTAAAATTAGGATTGAATGTATTTTCACTTAATTATGCAATAACAATACTAAATTTATAAATTTTGATTCGTGGATACAAATGAGTCTCTTTGTGATGATATATCTATAAGTAAAAATGTAAATTCTTTAGTCTTTATTTTCTTTAAGTTGCATAATTATTTGTGAGCATAATCCTAACTACTTTGGTGATTTAATAAGTGTTATTGATACGATTTTAGATCTAGGATGATTAGATTGGAAATGAAAATTATAAATAAAAGTGTAACAGGACATAGTCGATAACTTGAGATTTCCTGATATAGAAAAGACTTTACTAAAAGTTTTGGAAGATTGTCATTATAAACAAAATCCCATGATTTTCATAATTATGTTTGCTTATGTGTTTCACTAATTGGAATTGTTCTATTCTTATCCACACAAGATGGCATATTCCTTCTTTATTAAAATGTCTACATGCTCAACTTCCTAACCTCATCAATTTGATAATATAATGATAACCAAGTAGTGGAAATGGCATGCTCAACATCATTAGTAGCTTCACGAGTTATGACAATGACTCTTTCATCCTCTTGAATGCAAGTTGCCACCTAATTCATAAAAAAAACATATATTATGTATAATATATATATATATATATATAAAATAAATGTTAGGAAAAAAAACTAATACATTCCAATCCATTATATTTCGATGTATAGGGCTTGTAATACATGTTTGGGTGCCTTAAAATATGTTCCTATGTTAGTGTAATAATCATCATCATGTTATATTAATATATTAGCTCATGTAGATATCTAAATCAATTATAGGATACATCTTTTTAAATATATATGCTCTCTTAGCATGCTAAAAGATGAGACAACATATGTGAACGACCGACCAATCATCATCTCTTTTACCCCAATGATTTATCATATATAACTCTTTAATTATATCAACACCATCGAGGAAGTGTTAATGTAAACCAAACTACCATATCACCTAATCAGGATAATACATATCAATGACTGAAAAACAACACATAGGGACCACTACTTGTCATGTATCACTACTTTGGATGCATATTATAATAGTTATATATATGAGATCCTTAGTGTATAACATCCACATCATCTATCAAAACATAAAATTCATATAATAGGAGATAATTTGACAAACCAAGAAATAATGACACCAACAAATAAAATTGATAAGGTACCATGTCCTTGATAAGGCTTATGCGTACCCAGCTCATCGTGGAAGAACGTGTGAACATGGGTAGTATTTTTGCTAAAATGCCTATACTCACGCCAACTAACATAACAAGTCACAAAGTAAGTATAGTTTTTCATGTAAAACACACACACGCGCGCGTTACTAAGAATTTTATTAAAAATTAAGTTTACCAAGCTCTAATTGGGAGTAATATCCTCATTTTTTATTCCATGATTTAGCCTCTCCAAATATCTGGATGACCTACCATGATCCTATTAGCTAATGTTTTAAAAAATAATGAATGAAAACATGTAAAATAAATACACATATAGGAGTAATAAACAACTGACAATCTATTTAGATTTTATCATGCATTTCTAACCAAAATGGCAGAAAAGATAGGCAAGCATGACCAACCCCCAACTATAGTTCAAAATTAGTTTCCAACCACCTTAAATTAATATACTCACTTTTAAAAGATATAGGTAGAGGTAGATGTTCTAATAAATAGTGACATATCTTACCTCTATTATACTTTTTTCTATCTAATATAGATATTGCACTCATGGGAAGACCAAATTACTTGGCAATATCCTTAAACATAAATGTCATCTGCTTAACATATATATAGAATTGATATGTAATAGACATATTATACTTAAAATTGATATTATATCTTAGATTATCATAATTTTAATACTTATTTCAGCACTCATAATGGATAACATGTGTATAACAATAAAATTTAAGTCAATTTGATGATGGTCTTTTATAACTAATAAGTTGATACATATATATGGCTCTTTTGATTTTGAGATTCAAATAAATTATAATTCCTATGATACTTCAATGCAAATACCATTTATAATTTGGCGCATGCATACACTATAACTGCATACAAGTTATTGTTAAACATTTCACCTTGTATTATAAGGAATTTATTATAAATCAATCTTAAATATATTATTAATTCAGATATATTTTAGAATGATTAGTACTTGAAATACATTTTTATCAAGGTTTATATTATCATATTACACTTAAAATATCATTAAATTTCCTAACTTAAACATGTTTATAACATAAGATATCTTTAATTTATAGTAAATTCTCATTTCAAATGCAAGCATGTTTCATAATTCAAATGATTGATAATTTGTTTAACTAGTGAAATTAAGAAGAAAAAGAAAAGGTTAATCTTAATGAAAAGATGTTGATTCAATTCAAACTGGAACACCATTTGGTTATTGGATCATAACTAGAGTTATAGAACTTGGATTTAGGTCGGGTTTATAAGAATGGAAAGCTAAGACATAAGCCTAAAACTTTTATTGAGCTCAAGATTCAAAATGACCAATTTCAAGCTCAAATTGTAGCAATAAAAGAGCTGTTTGAATCTGTCATGTAGTCTAGATAATGTGTTCCGGATCTGAGATCTACAGCTCTAGATATGACCCAATTATCGAACAGTGTTCCGGTTTGGACTTCACCAGCATCTCTTTACTACGTTTGGCCATCTCTTTGTCCTTTCAATTTCAGTTCTTAAATTCATCAATCAATCCTTTCATTTATGTGATAGGCCTTCATTTAAAATGAATTATCCTTGCAATTTAAGTTCTTCAAGTCATCAATCAATCCTTTCATTTATGTGATAGGCCTGCATTAAAAATAGACATTTACCACAAATTAAAGGTATCTTATATTATTAGATATATTATTATAAAACATGCTTTAGTTAAGGAGTTATTGATACTTCAAGTGCAAAATGATGACATAAAACCTTGATAAAAATGCACTTTTAAGTACTAATCACACCCCCCCAACCAGCTTATTACTAGTCCCTAGTAATCAAAGAGTTAAAATAGAAAAATAATTTGCAAATTCCACAAAGCAAGGTATTCATCATTCAACTTCCATTAATCTATCCAGATAAACAAACTCTCATTAAATTTATATATCTGCTCAATATCTCTTAACAAGATATTAATAAACCTTTCTTTTGTGCTCAATGTATCAACACATAATTATGGGGCTTTTCTTGGAAGAAAACAAAATTCTTGTTCTAATGTTTAAGGTTAACTTCCATGGGTTGAGATTTTTTTTCTTTTTATTTTTATTTTTTTTTAATATATATACATGTAACTTAAAACACAATGCATCTTTAACCCATTAAACGAGTTTTCAGCTAATGACTCCCAAACCAGTTGGTCTTAGGGCATTAGGTGTTGAGACACCCCTACGAGCTTAGTAACTCGGGTCGCAGATACTGATACGTAGATAGGGCAATGTCTAATTTCCTTAAGCTTTTCTCCTCAACCTATGTAACAAGCGTTGAGCTAATAACTCCTAAGTCAATTAACTTTAGGGTATTAGGTGTTAAAACACCCCTTTGAGCTTAATTGCTTAGGTTAGGAAGGCTACAAAACCAAACTTATCTATATTTTTATTACCATCATTTTTTTTCTTTTTTTTGTTGTTTTTTTTTTAAATTATATACTATCCCTTTCCCTTAGTTGTTACATTTAACAAATGAACATAAATAATGTAATAATCTAATGTGCGACCCACAATCATATGTTAAAGTGTGTGTGTGTAAATTAAGGTTTAAGAATACATGTTAAATGAGTATATGAGCAGAATTAAGTGATAACAATGCGAGAGTTTGTAAACCTGAATATTTCAAGAAGTATTATGATAGACCTTATCAAGAATGGTTACTAAGATGCGTCTCAAGAGTCATAAAAAAAATCTCCTTTACTCTGCCATCATAGTAACAAAAATTTTACACATGCTTTATGAAATAGAAAACACAGTTAGTTAATATTTTTTTTAACTACTACCGTCTTCCCCCAACCAAAACGAGACATTGTCCTCAATGTTCCAAGGTAGAAAGATAGAGTATAGAAGATATCACCTGAAATAACAAAAACTGACAAATCTGAAACATACTTAAACAAAAATAAGAAATAACAAAACACAATAATAAAACAAAAAGACAAAAAAAAATTTACAAATGAAGACTCAAATCCAATCTAAGCTTTTTACGACTTTCCTTATATGACCAATTTATGCGACTCGTGGAGGGATCAATTACAGGAATGAAAGATTCTAGTTGGTCAATCAATTGTTCAGCAGTAGCAGCAGAGATTATGATTTGTCATGCAGAAGATGTTAGAAATTCTTGTTCCACAGCATCATCATTAACATTTAACAGACCTATGGGTTTATGGTGAATGTGCAGTTGGGCCCAAGAGGAAATATGAAAGATCTCTTTCAATGTACCTAGACCACGTGGTAAGACAATGAAGGCATCAGCATGGTTAAACATTGCATTCATTCAAGCAGACATTATGGAGATCTGAAGTTCCTCTCCAATTGTTTTTCCAATGATGTTCCCTTGTGCTAAAGCTTTAGAGACGACCCCCAAAACTTGACTACCTCCTAAAAATACAGCTATTGACACACCTCCCATTAACCCAAGACTGCCTCCCCCATACACTAAATGAATCTTTCTCTCAGCTAGCACCTGACCAAGATGATTTACTGATTCTAAAAACTCCTTTTCTTTTCTAGGACTAGATCCACCGAAAACACAAATACTTTTTATTTGATGACTTGAGGAACTTGCCATTTCTACACACTTCTATATTTGATAAATGTATGGGTTGAGTGGAAATGAAGGAAGGAAGAGAGGATTTTATAGATGAGAAATTAAAAGGGCAATCATACCACCTATATGTAGGCCAGATAGAGTCTCACACTCCCTCTCTCTCTCTTTATTTTTTTTTTATGAAAAAGCACGTGTATGTACAAGTAGTTTTGATTGTGGCTCACATCTTCCCTTGGTTTTACGTCCAAGAACGGCTTAAACGCCCTCTATGGGTCGGGGATAGGCTTCCCATCCAGTTTTCTTAAAAACTGGCAAACAGGGTCTTTTTTAGTCAGATTCCCAAGACTAAGTCGATCATGTTCTTTATGAAATAGTGGCCATAAATCATGAATTACACGATGCACATCTCCACTAGGATGCGTCTCAAGAGTCAATAGAAGATTATCTAAAGACTCCTTACTCAGGCCATCCTTAATGAATTGTATTTTATCTTCACGGTTTATAGATACCATTCCTAAAGAACGACATTGTGTATTACAAGTCCATCTAGCACATCGATGACAGACTTCTAGTCGTTTTGCACGACGTTTCTTTGCAAAAGTGCTTTTACCTGTTCCAGGCATGTGTGAAATAAAGAAATTAGAGGACTCACCTGATAATCGGACCTTTGCTTCAATCAACCAACGAATATCTTCAGGAATTCCATGATTCATTAACAATCTCAATCTTGCACATCTAGCACGGTAAATTTTTGTAATCGCATTCTGAGGCAGAGCGGGAAAATACTTTTTCAATTTTTCAAGATTAGTGTCCATTTTCAAATGAGAATTAGAAGAGAGATTCAAAGAATTGCACAAATATATACACAAATATCAGTTATTGTGGGAAACTGAAAGAACCGACTTAAGTCACGGAGTACCGTTATCCGCCATTTGACCGGGGTGAGAGAAACTAGCAAAAATCACTCAAAAAGAAACATAAAAAAAAAATGTGAGAAAAACAAAATAATCAACCTTTATCTACAAGATCATTCAAACCAGCTGATTCATTTTCACTAGGAAAATTATCAAAGTAAGCTTTCAAACGATGTCCATTTTCCTTAAAATCATTGTCATTCATTGAATTCTCAATATCACAGGCCCCATAAGGATTGGTCCATCTTAATCTTAGCTCTTTAGGGAATGCATAGAGTTGAGAATCATAAAACAAAACTTTTTGACCAGTGTCAATTTTTTGACAATTTTCACAAGTTTTACAGAATGCATGTGTGTCCTTGAACATGGTGGGCCAATAAAATCCATTTTGAAAGATTTTTGCAGCAGTCTTTTTTGACGAGAAATAACTTCCACATGCTTCAGAATGACAAAGTTTAATGACACTACTTACCTCATTGTCGGGAATGAATCTTTGAAATATTTGATCAGGACAATATTTGAATAAGTTAGGGTCATCACAATAAAAGCTCTTCACTTCGTTCAAAAACTTTTCTTTGTCTTGGGTACTCCAATCAGCTAGCAAATCTCCTAAAGCAAGAAAATTAATATTTTTATCATACCAAGGCATTGAACTAAGAGAAAGTAAGGATTTGTTAGGAAAGTAATCATCGATTGGTGTGATGTCAGATGTCGAATCTGTTGTCACTGTTGACAAAAGATTCGCATCAACATTTTCGGTGCTTGTTTCATTCGTGATTTCTTCCTCAGAATAAACCATTTGCAAATCTTCAGTTTCATCCAATTCATTTTTACTTAAAGTAGATTCAAGTTGATCATAAACTAATTCATCAATATGATCTACTTCTTGTAAATCATTATCATCTCCAGGTTGCTTGCAAATGTTGAAAATATTCATCTCCAATGTCATGTTTCCAAATGATAGCTTCATCAGTCCATTCCTACAATTAATCAATGCGTTAGAGGTTGCAAGAAACGGACGTCCTAAAATAACAGGAAATGAATTACATGCTTCAACAGGTTCTGTGTCCAAGACAATAAAATCCACAGGATAAATGAATTTATCGACTTGTACTAACACATCTTCAATTATTCCTCTAGGCACTTTTACAGATCTATCGGCAAGTAAAAGAGATATAGAAGTTGGTTTTAACTCACCTAGATTGAGACTCTGAAAAACTGAATATGGAAGTAAATTCACACTAGCACCAAGATCAAGTAAGGCTCTTTCAATTTTATGCTCTCCAATAAAGCAAGAAATTGTAGGACAACCAGGGTCTTTATATTTCAAAGCATTATTATTCTGAAGAATAGCACTTACTTGTTCGGCTAGAAAGGCTTTCTTTTTCACATTCAGTTTCCTCTTCACAGTGCATAGATCTTTCAAAAATTTAGCATAGGAAGGAACCTGTTTAATAGCATCCAGCAAAGGTATATTGATCCTTACCTGTTTGAAAATTTCATAAATTTCAGAATTGTGATTGACTTTCCTTTGTTTGGTCATGGCTTGAGGAAATGGAAGTGCTGGCGGTGAATCAGTCGTTTCTTTGCAATTTTCAGATTCAACCCCTTCCTTACCCTCAAAGATTGACTCATCATCTTTCTCATAAGGTTCAAGAGAGGGTTTTTCAATAACCTTACCACTGCGCAGAGTAGTGACTGATTTGACTTGATCCATGTGTTGGCTTCCGGAACTACTTGCATTTGCATTGTATTGCCCTTTGGGATTTTGTTGTGTTTGAGATGGAAACTTACCTTTCTCTTGGAAACTGAGAGCAGATGTTAATTTTGCAAGAGTATCTTTAAAATCTGTCATGTTTTGAGCAAGTTGAGTATTGATTGTCTCTTGCTTTTCAATGAATGCATGCAATGTTTCCTCAAGATTTCTTCTAGGAGGTGGAGCATAAGGAGGTGCATATCCATGAGAATTTTGGAAATTATGGTGTGCTTGAAACGGTGGTTGTGAAGTTTGTGCATTGTCACTCTTCCAACTGAAATTTGGGTGATTCCTCCAACCAGGGTTGTATGTTTGGGAGTATGGGTTGTGGTTGGCCCTTTGAAAACTGTTTAAAGCATGGGCTTGTTCATGGAGACATTCTTTAAAAGAAGGCAAGGTTGGACAATCGTTGGTTGAGTGTTCATTTGTTTCACAGATTTGACACACAATGTTTTCAACAGATTTTAATTGACCACTCTTTTTCAATTCTAGTGCCTCGACTTTTCTAGCTAAAGATGCAAACTTGGCTTGAAGGTCATGATCTTCCCTAAGGTTGTACATACCTCCACTAGATGTATGAGGTTGAGTTTTACTCGGTGCCTCACAAGTACCCGCGGTGTGAAGAGGAAACTGAATGTGAAAAAGAAAGCCTTTCTAGCCGAACAAGTAAGTGTTATTCTTTATCTAAAGAAACATAAAAACAATGTGAGAAAAACAAAATAATCAACCTTTATCTACAAGATCATTCAAACCAGTTGATTCATTTTCACTAGAAAAATTATCAAAGTAAGCTTTCAAACGATATCCATTTTCCTTAAAAACATTGTCATTCATTGAATTCTCAATATCAAAGGCCCTATAAGGATACACATGTTTCTTAATAAATGGATTGCCCCATCTTGATCTTAGCTCTCTATGGAATAAATGGAATTGACATTGAATTCTCAATATCACAGGCCCCATAAGGATTGGTCCATCTTAATCTTAGCTCTTTAGGGAATGCATAGAGTTGAGAATTATACAACAAAACTTTTTGACCAGTATCAATCTTTTGACAATTTTCACAAGTTTTGCAGAATGCATGCGTGTCCTTGAACATAGTGGGCCAATAAAATTCATTTTGAAAGATTTTTGCAGCAGTTTTTTCTAACAAAAAAAAACTCTCACATGCTTCAGAATGACAAAGTTTAATGACACTACTTACCTCATTGTCGGGAATGAATCTTTGAAATATTTGATCCAAATAATATTTGAATAAGTTAGGGTCATCCTAATAAAAGTTCTTCACTTTGTTCAAAAACTTTTCTTTATCTTGGGTACTCCAATCAGCTGGCAAATCTCTTAAAGTAAGAAAATTGATATTTTTATCATACCAAGGCATTGGACTAAGAGAAAGTAAGGATTCATTAAGAAAGTAATCATCGATTGGTGTGATGTCAGATGTCAAATTTGTTGTCACTTTTGACAAAAGATCCGCATCAACATTTTCGGTGTGTTTTTCATTTGTGATTTCTTCCTCAAAATAAATCATTTGCAAATCTTCATATTCATCCAACTCATTTTTACTTAAAGTAGATTCAAGGTTATCATAAACTAATTCGTCAATATGATCTACTTTTTGTAAATCATTATCATCTCTAGGTTGCTTGCAAATATTGAAAATATTTATCTCAAATGTCATGTTTCCAAATGATAGCTTCATCAATCCATTCCTACAATTAATCAATGCGTTAGAAGTTGCAAGAAACAGACGTCCTAAAATAACATGAAATACACTTCAACAAGTTGTGTGTCCAAGACAATAAAATCCATAGGATAAATGAATTTATCGACTTGTACTAGCACATCTTTAATTATTCCTCTAGGCACTTTTACAGATCTATCGGCAAGTAAAAGAGTTATAGAAATTGGTTTTAACTCACCTAGATTGAGACTCTAAAAAACTGAATATGGAAGTAAATTCACACTAGCTCCAAGATCAAGTAAGGCTCTTTCAATTTTATGTTCTCCAATAAAGCAAGAAATTATAGGACAACCAGGGTCTTTATATTTCAAAGCATTATTATTCTGAAGAATGACACTTACTTGTTTGGCTAAAAAGGCTTTCTTTTTTACATTCAGTTTCCTCTTCACAGTGCATAGATCTTTCAAAAATTTAGCATAGGAAGGAACTTGTTTAATAGCATCCAACAAAGGTATATTGATCCTTACTTGTTTGAAAGTTTCAAAGATTTTAGAGTTATGATTGACTTTTCTTTGTTTGGTCATGACATGAGAAAATGGAAGTGCTGGCAGTGAATCAGTCGTTTCTTTGTAATTTTTAGATTCAACCCCTTCCTTATCCTCAGAGATTGACTCATCATCTTTCTCACTAGGTTCAAGAGTGGGTTTTTCAATAACCTTACCACTACGGAGAGTAGTGACTGATTTGACTTGATCCATATGTTGGCTTCCGAAACTACTTGCATTTGCATTATATTACCTCTTGGGATTTTGTTGTGGTTGAGATAGAAACTTACCTTTCTCTTGGAAACTAAGATCAGATGTCAATTTTACAAGAGTATCTTTAAAATCTGTCATATTTTGAGCAAGTTGAGTATTGATTGTCTCTTGCTTTTCAATGAATGCAAGCAATGTTTTCTCAAGATTTCTTCTAGAAGGTGGAGCATAAGGAGGTGCATATCCATGAGAATTTTGGAAATTATGGTGTGCTTGAAACGGTGGTTGTGAAGTTTGTATATTGTTATTATCACTCTTCCAACTGAAATTTGGATGATTTCTCCGACCAGCATTGTATGTTTGGGAGTATGGGTTGTGGTTGGCCTTTTGCAAACTGTTTAAAGCATGAGCTTGTTTATGGAGACATTCCTTAAAAGAAGGTAAGGTTAGACAGTTACTGGTTGAGTACTGTTTAAAGCATGGGCTTGTTCATGGAGACATTCCTTAAAAGAAGGCAAGGTTGGACAATCGTTGGTTGAGTGTTCATTTGTTTCACAGATTTGACACACAATGTTTTCAACAGATTTTAATTAAGTACTCGTTTTCAATTCTAGTGCCTCAACTTTTCTTGCTAAAGATGCAAACTTAGCTTGGAGGTCATGATCTTCCCTAAGGTTGTACATACCTCCACTAGATGTATGAGGTTGAGTTTTACCCGGTGCCTCATAAGTACCCGCGGTGTCCCAATTTTGAGCATTTTTAGCTAACAAGTCTAAGTACTCTATTGCTTCATCAGGGTCTTTATCTTCAAAAGTTCCATTGCACATCAACTCAACCATTTGTCTATTACTCCATTGCTTCATCAGGGTCTTTATCTTCAAAAGTTCCATTGCACATCAATTCAACCATTTGCCTATCTTTAGGTGTTAACCCTTCATAAAAATATGAAACCAATCTCCATGTTTCAAAACCTGATGAGGGTAAGTATTAAGCAATTCTCTATACCTATCCCAACATTAGTAAAAGTTTCTCCTGGTTTTTGAGTGAAAGTGGTGATTTGTCTTTTGAAAGAATATGTTATGTGAGATGGGAAAAACTTCTTTAAAAACTGTTGTTACATTTCATCCCAAGCACGAATGCATCCTGGTCTCAAATTCTATAGCCATGTTTTAGCTTTATCTTTTAATGAAAAAGGAAAAAGCTTTAATCTGGGGTGTTCATGCTATAATTTGAATCATTATATGTGTTGTAGACCTCTTCAAATTTCCTTAAATGCAAGTATGGATTTTCCAATTCGAAGCCATGAAAAGAAGGTAAAAGTTGAATAACGTTTGACTTAAAATTAAAATGAGATGCATCAGGAGAAAAAACTATGCATGATGGTGCACTTGTTCTTGTGGGATTCATGTGGTCTCTAAGTGTTCTAGCAGGGTTATTATCATTATTCTCATTATTAAGTGATTGATTATCTTCTTCAGCCATATTTTCTAAAAATGATGAGGATGCCCTACAAAGTCTACCACTTGATGTATGTGACCACACTCTCATGCATGTGTAGGAATAGAATAAAAGGAAGAAGAAAACAAAAGAAGAAGAAACAAGAGAAAAGAAATAAAGTTATATACAAGAAAAGTGAAAAGAAAAAATAAAATAACTATTATAATTTATACAAGAACTTACCTCCCTGGCAACGGCGCCAAAAACTTGACACGACTAAAAGATTGATGTCTTCTTCCAAGTGCAGGAGTGTCGAAATAATAAATAACTCGGGAAGACCGGGGTCGAACCACAGGGAGGTTAATTATACAAATTATAAATAACAATAATACAACAACAATAATAATAGTAACAACAATAATAATAATAGTAATAAAAAAAATAATAAGAATAAAAATAAAAAAGAAGGAGAAAAAGATGAAGATGATGAGAACTTTGAGATGGAATATTAATGTAAGGATTAAACAATGATAATAACAAATGTCAAGGTTAGAGGTTCCACTAGTGGTATGTCAAACAAGTATATTATAAACTCTTATTACTCAATTGAAAACCACAGACAAAAGAGGTTCCAATCAGATTATAGATTGTTAACATGATTACATTAGTCATCTTATTCAATTAATGCTTATACTTGTAAATCTCGTCAAGCATTCATGATTATAACTTATGTTAACAACAAATCAAGTTCCTTTCATAGCTTAGGTATCGGTTATACCATATAGTTTGGACTATGAAAGTGCCAAGCATTTGTTGTACCAAGTGTTATACAACATAAATCGAGATTAGTCATTTAACAAGCAAAGTATTAAAGAGTGAACAAGATAACAAATACAAAACATGTTAGTATCAAACATTAAAGTCCATATTAAGTTTACACTATACTTATTTTTACACCATTAGTGTAACCTTTTCACCTTGACATAATAAACTTAGCTAAACATAATAAAAGAAAGAAAAATAAATAAACAAAATAAGAACATAAATACGATAAGAGTTAACTAAGTAAATGAAAGGAAATGAAAGGCATAAACTTGATATTAATGAAAGCAAAGCATAAAGATTATAAAAATTACAAAGAGAGAAAGCAAGAGCATGATATTGATCTGGAAACCAAGATGCCTAAATGCATGGCAAATGTCTCCTTTTATAGGCCAAAATTGAGAACTATTAATTTGATGACTAATTGATGAGTGGGTGACCACCTCTTGACTTGGTGACAATCCTTATCTTCTCTTGTCTGCATAAAACTTCATTGATAACGTCAAAATTAGAGCCACTTGAAATCATGAAAGTTGTAGGAAATTGTCTCAACTTTCTTGTGTAAAACATTCAGGTCATTTGGACTTCCAGAACTCCAAATATGGGCCAAACACTAAACAGTGCTCGGGCTGGAAGATAGATTTTTGACTTCTTTGTTGTTGCTACAATTTGGACTTGAAAATGGCCTTTATAGATCTTGGGCTCCTATAAAAGTTGTAGGCCTATGTCTTACCTTTCCATCCATATAAAGTAGACCTAAATCTGAGATCTACATCTCCAAATATGACCCAATTACTAAACAGTGTTTTGGTTTGAACTGTACTGCATCTCTTTACTAAGTTTGGCCATCTCTTTGTTCTTTCAATTTCAGTTCTTAAATTCGTCAATCAATCCTTTCATTTATGTGATAGGTCTGCATTTAAAATGAATATTTACCATAAATTAAAGGTATCTTATATTATTAGATATATTATTATAAAACATGCTTTAGTTGAGTTATTGATACTTCAAGTGCAAAATGATGATATAAAACCTTGATAAAAATGCATTTTTAAGTACTAATCAATAATTTAATAACTCAATTGATGTCATTAATAGATAATTAGCATAATGTATAAATAATTTAAGCAAAATCAATAAAACTCTAAATTTACCAAAAAAATCCAAACCCTAACATAAATAAAAAAAACTAGTTTATCAAATTTATTCTAAAATTATGTAATTCAGCAACTCAATTGATGTAGTTTATAGCTAATTAAAATAATTTATAGTTAATATATGCAAAATTAATAAAACTTTAAATTAACCATAAAACCATAACCCTAACATAATATACATTTCACACAAAAACACAAGATAAATAAGGGGATGGGTGGATCATACCTAAAATTATTAAAGTAGATGTTTTAAGTGGTGGTGGTGGTGAGTAAAAGTGGCAATGTTAGTGAAAGTGGTGGAGAGATATAGAGGGAAAAGGCAAGAAGATGAAAAGAACTTATGCCATGATGAAGGGTAAGAAACAAGTATTATGTCATGGTGGAGAGAGAAATTGTGGTATTTTCAAGTGAGGGAGGTGGAAAAGAAGGAGAAAAAAACAAGGGGGAATTGGGGTAATTGTTTTAGTATAATGGTTGTGGCAACATAAAAAATGTTATTATTTAGAAATAGTATTTATAAACTATGAAGATAAAATACAATTCATTAAGGATGGCCTGACTAAGGAGTCTTTAGATAATTTTCTATTAACTTTTAAGATGCATACTAATAGAGATATTTGATTAGTACTTAAAAGTGCATTTTTATCAAGGTTTTGTATCATCATTTTGCACTTGAAGTATCAATAATTCCTTAACTAAAGCATGTTTTATAATAACAAGTTTGATACCATAAGATACCTTTAATATATAGTAAATTTTCATCCTAAATGCAGGCCTATCACATAAATAAAAGGATTGATTGATGAGTTGAAGTATTCAAATTGAAAAAAAAATAGAGGGTCAAACTCAGAAAAGAGATGCTAGTGCATTCCAAACTGAAATACTATTCGGTAAATGAGTCATATCTGGAGCTGTAACTCTCAGATTTAGATCTACTTTATATGGATGAAAAGCTAAGAAATAGGCCTAAAACTTTCATTTGGAAGGCAAGACTTAATTCTGTCTTGTAGAAGTCCGAATCTGTCTTGTAGCCTAGACACTATTCAGTGTTCAACCCATATCTAAAGTTCTAGAAGTCCAAATAACCTTAATTTTTTTCTTGAAAAGCTGAGATAATTTTCTAGGATTTCATTGTAAGGCTGGTTCAAATTCTGGCATTATCAATGATGTTTTTGATAGACAAGAAGATAAAGATTGTCACCAAGTCACGATTTGACCACCCCCTCATCAATTAATTATCAAATCAATAATTCCTAATTTTGGCCTATAAAAGGAGGCATTTTCCATGCATTTAGGCATCTTGGTTTCTAGATCAAGATCATACTCTTGCTTTCTCTCTTTGTATTTTTTATAATGCTTAAGTTTTGCTTTTATTAATATATTATTTATGTCTTTCAATTCATTTCCTTTACTTAGTTAACTTTTATCTTATTTATGTTCTTATCTTGTTTATTTATGTTTCTCTCTTTCATTATGTTTCTCTCTTTCATTATGTTTAGCTAAGTTTATTATGTTAAGGTGAAAAGGTTACACTTATAGTATAAGAATAAGTATAGTGTAAACTTAACGTGGACTTTAATATTTGATACTAACATGTTTTGTATTTGTTATCTTGTTCACTCTTAATACTTTGCTTGTTGAACGACTAATCTAGATTTATGTTGTAACACTTGGTACAACAAATATTTGACACTTTCATACCCAAACCGTATGGTGTAACCGACACTTATGCTATGAAAGAAACTTGATTTGTTGTTAACATAAGTTATAATCATGAATACCTGATAATATTTACAAGTATTAGCATTATTCGAATAAGATAACTAATGTAATCATGTTAACATCTTATATCCCGATTGAAACTTCCTTTATGTGTGGTTTCCACTTGAGTAATAAAAAGATTATATACTATACTTGTTTGAAATACCATTAGTAGATCCTCTAACTTTGACATTTGTTTTTATCATTGTTTGATCCTCACATTGATCTTCCATCTCAAAGTTCTCATCAATTTTTTCTTCTTTTTCTTATATTATTAGTATTATTATTACTAATACTACAACTACTGTTGTTGTTGTTGTTGTTGTTATTGTTATTGTTATTGTTATTGTTGTTGTTGTATTGTTGTTATTTATAATTTATATAATTAAACTCCTTATGGTTCGACCCTGGTCTTGCTGGGTTATTTATTACTTCGACACTCCTACACTTAGGAGAAGATATCAATCTTTTGGTCATGTCAAGTTTTTTATGTCGTTGCCAGGGAGGTAAATTCTTGTACAAATTATAGTATTTATTTTATTTTCTCTTTTCACTTTTCATAATGAGAATAATGAGAACAACCATGTTAGAACACTTAGAGACCACATGAATCCTATAAGAACAAGTGCACCATCATGCATAGTTTTCTCCCCTAATACATCTCATTTTAATTTTAAGTCAGATATTATTCAAATTTTACCTTCTTTTCATGGCTCAGATTTAGAAAATTCATACTTGCATTTAAAGGGATTTGAGGAGGTTTACAACATGTCAAGAAACAAAACATGGTTAAATTTTTTTCTTAAATTGTAGCATGAACACCATCAGATTAAATTTTTTTTTTCCTTTTTCATTAAAAGACAAAGTTAAAACATGGTTATAAAATTTGAGAACTAAATCCATTCGTGCTTAGGATGAAACACAAGAACAATTTTTAAAGAAGAAGATAAAGCTAAAACATGGCTACAAAATTTAAGACTAGGATCCATTCGTGCTTGGGATGAAATGCAACAACAGTTTTTAAAGAAGTTTTTCCCATCTCATAGAACAAACTCTTTCAAAAGATAAATCACCACTTTCACTCAAAAACCAGGAGAAATATTTTACTAATGTTGGGATAGATATCGAGATTTGCTTAGTACTTGTCCTTATCATGGTTTTGAAACATGGAGATTGGCTTCACATTTTTATGAAGGGTTGACACCTAGAGATAGGCAAATGGTTGAATTGATATGTAATGGAACTTTTGAAGATAAAGACTCTGATGAAGCAATGGAGTACTTAGACTTATTAGCTGAAAATGCTCAAAATTGGGACACCGCAGGTACTTATGAGGCATCAAATAAAACTCAACCTCATACATCTAGTAGAGGTATGTACACCTTTAAGGTAGATCATAACCTCCGAGCCAAGTTTGTATTTTTAGCTAGAAAAGTTGAGGCACTAGAATTAAAAAAGAGTGGTCAATTAAAATCTATTCAAGACATTGCATGCCAAATATGTGAAACAAATGAACACTCAACCAAATAGTGGTTAATTAAAATCTGTTTAAGACATTGTGTGTCAAATCTGTGAAACAAATGAACACTCAACCAATGATTGTCCAACTTTTTCTTCTTTTAAGGAATGTCTCCATAAATAAACTCATGCTTTAAACAGTTTCCAAAGGCCCAATGATAACCCATATTCGCAAACATATAACCCTGGTTGGAGAAATCACTAAAATTTCAGTTGGAAAAGCGATAATAACAATGCACAAACTTCACAACCACCATTTCAAGCACACCATAATTTTCAAAATTCTTATGAATATGCACCTCTTTATACTCCACCTCCTAGAAGAAATCTTAAAGAAACATTGCATGTATTCATTGAAAAGCAAGAGACAATCACCACTCAACTTGCTCAAAGCATGATAGATTATAAAGATACTCTTGCAAAAATGACATTTGCTCTCAATTTCCAAAAGAGAGGTAAGTTTCCATCTCAACCATAACAAAATCTCAAAGGGCAATACAATGCAAATGCAAATAGTTCCAGAAGCCAATACATGGATCAAGTCAAATCAATCGCCACTCTTTGCAGTGGTAAGGTTATTGAAAAACCTGCTCTTGAACCTTGTGAGAAAGATGAGTCAATCTTTGAGGGTAAGGAAGGGGTTGAATATAAATATTGCAAAGAAAAGACCAATTCCCCATCAGCATTTTTACTTCCTTATATCATGACTAAATAAAGAAAAGTCAATCACAACTTTAAAATCTTTGAAACTTTCAAACACATAAGGATCAATATACCTTTGCTAGATGTTATTAAACAAGTTTTTTCTTATGCTAAATTTTTGAAAGATCTGTGTACTATGAAGAGAAAATTGAATGTGAAAAAGAAAGTCTTTTTAGCCGAACAAGTTAGTGTCATTCTGCAGAACAATAATGCTTTGAAATATAAAGACCTTGGTTGTCTTACAATTTCTTGCTTTATTAGAGAACATAAAATTAAAAGAGCCTTACTTGATCTTGGAGCTGGTGTGAATTTACTTCTATATTCAGTTTTTCACAATCTCAATCTAGGTGAGTTAAAACCAACTTCTGTAACACTTTTACTTGCTGATAGATCTGTAAAAGTGCCTAGAGGAATAGTTGAAGATGTGTTACTACAAGTCGATAAATTTTTTTATGCTGTGGATTTTATTGTCTTGGATACACAACTTGTTGAAGCATGTAATTCATTTCTAGTTATTTTAGGATATTCATTTCTTACAACTTCTAATGCATTGATTAATTATAGGATATCATTTGGAAACATGACATTGGAGATGAATATTTTCAACATTTGCAAGCAACTTGGAGATAATAATGATTTACAAGAAATGAACTTTACTGAAAAATTAGTTCATGATTAATTTCAAACCACTTCTAGCGAAATTGAGATTGAAAAATCTGATGATTTACAAATGGTTTGTTTTTAGGAAGAATCAAAGGCAAGTAATTAGAGACCACAAATTGAGAAATTGCCTTCATGATCCATTAAGTCCATACCTTCAATTGTTCAACCACCCAAACTTAATTTGAAATCATTACCATTCAATATTAAATACTCGTTTTTAGGAGAAAATGAAACTTTTATGGTAATAATCTCTTCCAAACTTAATGCACAACAAGAAGGTAAGTTATTACAAAATCTGAAAATGCACAAAAAGGCATTAGGATAGACTATAACTGACATAAAAGGAATTAGTTATTTGATTTGCACATACAGAATTTATTTTAAAGTAAAATGCTAAACCCTCTAGAGAAATGCAATGAAGGCTCAATCCTAATATGAAAGAAGTAGTGAAAAATAAAGTCATTAAACTTCTAGATAATGCAATCATTTATCTTATTTCTGAGAGGAAATGGGTAAGTTGTACCCAAGAAATATGGAGTCACTATGATAACAAATGAAAACAATGAGTTAATTCCACCTAGGACAATTAATGGTTCGTGTATGTGCATTGACTATAGGAGACTTAATTCAATAACTAAAAAATATAATTTTCCTTTACCTTTCATAGACCAAATCCTAGAAAGAGTTACAGGTCATGAATTTTATTATTTCCTAGATGGCTATTCAGGTTACAATCAAATTAAAATTGCAATGGAAGATCAAGAGAAGATTACTTTCATGTCTTTTTGGTACTTTTACATATCAAAATACGCCTTTTGGATTATGTAATGCACCAGCCACATTTCAAATATGCATACTTGGCATATTTAGTGATATAGTTGAATATTTTTTTGAGATTTTGATGGATGATTTTTCTGTTTTTGGTGATTCATTTAATGATTGTTTGACTAACTTAGAAAAGGTTTTGAACAGGTATGAAGAGAAGAATTTTGTATTGAATTGGAAAAAATATCACTTTATGGTAACAAACGGCATTGTACTTGATCACATTGTTTTATCAAAAGGAATTGAGGTTGACAAATCTAAAATCGAGTTAATTGTTAACTTGTCAACACCAAAATCTATTAAAGATGTTAGATCATTCTTAGAACATGCTAGTTTTTATAAAAGATTCATCAAATATTTTAGTGTGATATCTAAGCCCTTAAATAACTTTCTAATAAAGGATAATATTTTTTAATAGACTGATTATTGTGAAGAAACCTTTGTTAAACTTAAAAACTTGCTTATTTCTGCTTCTGTCATTCAATCTCCTGACTGGTCATTACCTTTTAAAATAATGTGTGATGCTAGTGATTTTGTCGTAGGTATTGTTTTGGGACACAGAAAAGATAAGAAACCTTATGTGATTTACTATGCAAGTAAAACTTTAAATAGTGCTCAAATAAATTACACCATCAAGATAAGAAACCTTATGTAATTTACTATGCAAGTAAAACTTTAAATAGTGCTCAAATGAATTATATCACCACTGAAAAAGAATTACTTGCAGTAGTATTTGCATATGAAAAATTCAAGTCTTATCTTGTTGGCTCACCGTTGTTTTTAGTGATCATGCAGCATTGAAATATCTTCTTTCTAAGAAAGATTCCAAGGCTAGATTGGTGCGGTGGATTTTATTACTTCAAGAATTTGATATCACAATCAAAGATAAGAAAGGCAGCGAAAATGTTGTCGCAGATCACTTGTCAAGATTGACAACAGATTCGAAAACTGACATCACACCAATCGATGACTACTTTCCTGATGAATCTTTACTTTCTGTCTCTACAATGCCTTGGTTTGCTAATATTGTCAATTTTCTTGTTTCAGGACAATTGCCAGCTCATTGGAATACCCAAGATAAAAGAAAGTTTTTGAACGAAGTGAAGAACTTTTATTGGGATGATCCTTATTTATTCAAATATTGTCCTGATCAAATATTTCGAAGATGCATTCCTGACAATGAGGTAAGTAGTGTCATTAAATTTTGTCATTCTGAGGCATGTGGGGGCCATTTCTCATCAAGAAAGACAACTGCAAAAATCTTACAAAGTGGATTTTACTGGCCCACCATGTTCAAAGACTCACATGCATTCTGCAAGTCTTGTGAAAATTGTCAAAAGTTGGGATCTATTTCAAAACGTCACATGATGCCTTTAAACCCTATTATTGTCATTGAGATCTTTGACTGTTGGGGTATAGATTTCATGGGCCCATTCCCTCCATCATTTGGTTTCTTATACATATTAGTCGCAGTAGATTATGTTTCAAAATGGATAGAGGCAATTCCAAGTCGAAACAATGATCACAAAACAGTGATAAAGTTTTTGAAAGAAAATATTTTGAGTCGATTTGGAGTCCCTCGAGCCATAATAAGTGATGGTGGAACACATTTCTGCAACAAGCCATTTGAGTCTTTAATGAAGAAATATGGAATCACACACAAAGTTGCCACCCCTTATCACCCTCAAACAAGTGGACAAGTAGAGCTTGCTAATAGGGAGATCAAACATATTTTGGAGAAAACAGTGAACCCTAATAGGAAAGACTGGTCTTTAAGACTTAATGATGCACTTTGGGCTTATCGAACTGCTTATAAAACATCATTAGGTATGTCACCTTATAGACTAGTCTATGGAAAACCTTGTCACTTGCCTGTGGAACTTGAACATAAAGCTTATTGGGCTATTAAAGCTTTCAATTCAAATCTGGATGATGCTAGTCAACTGCGAAAATTACAAATAAATGAGCTTGAGGAAATAAGAAATGATGCATATGAAAATTCAAGAATTCATAAAGCAAGAATAAAAGAATTTCATGACAAGAAAATACATAGAAAAACCTTCAATGTTGGTCAAAAAGTCTTGCTTTATAATTCTCGACTGCATTTATTTCCTGGAAAATTAAGATCAAGATGGAGTGGTCCTTTTATTGTGAAACATGTGTATCCATATGGGGCCTATGACATCGAGAATCCAAAGAATGGCAATGTTTTCAAGGTAAATGGACATCGTCTGAAAGTTTACTTTGACAATTTTTCAGTTGAACATAACTCTATTGAATTGGGTGATCCTGTATATAAAGATTGATTTTATTTTATTTTATTTTACTTTATTTTTGTTTCTTATATAAATATTGATTTTATTTTATTTTATTTTTGTTTCTTTTTGAGTGATTTTTGCAAGTTTCTTCACCCCGGTCAAATGGCGGATAACGGTACTCCGTGACTTAAGTCGGTTCTTTCAGTTTCCCACAATTACTGATATCTGTGTATATATCTGTGCAATTCTTTGAATCTCTCTTCCAATTCTCATTTGAAAATGGACACTAATCTTGAAAAATTGAAAAAGTATTTTCCCGCTCTGCCTCAGAATGCGATTACAAAAATTTACCGTGCTAGATGTGCAAGATTGAGATTATTAATGAATCATGGAATTCCTGAAGATATTCGTTGGTTGATTGAAGCAAAGGTCCGATTATCAGGTGAGTCCTCTAACTTCATTTCACACATGCCTGGAACAGGTAAAAGCACTTTTGCAAAGAAGCGTCGTGCAAAACGACTGGATGTCTGTCATCGATGTGCTAGATGGACTTGTAATACACAATGTCGTTCTTTAGGAATGGTATCTATAAACCGTGAAGATAAAATACAATTCATTAAGGATGGCCTGAGTAAGGAGTCTTTAGATAATCTTCTATTGACTCTTGAGACGCATCCTAGTGGAGATGTGCATCGTGCAATTCATGATTTATGGCCACTATTTCATAAAGAACATGATAGACTTAGTCTTGGGAATCTGACTAAAAAAGACCCTGTTTGCCAGTTTTTAAGAAAACTGGATGGGAAGCCTATCCCCGACCCATAGAGGGCGTTTAAGCCGTTCTTGGACGTAAAACCAAGGGAAGATGTGAGCCACAATCACAACTACCTGTACATACACATGCTTGGTTTTATTATTGTGTTTTGTTGTTTCTTATATTTGTTTCAGTGTGTTTCAGGTTTGTCAGTGTTCGTTATTTCAGGTGATATCTTCTATACTCTATCTTTCTACCTTAGAACATTGAGGACAATGTCTCGTTTTGGTTGGGGGGAGAGGGTAGTAGTTGATAAAAAAAAAATTGTTTTTCATTTCATAAAGCATGTGCATAATTGTTGTTACTAGGATGGCAGAGTAAAGGAGTTCTTTTGTTAAAGTGACTCTTGAGACGCATCTTAGTAACCATTCTTAACAAGGTCTATTATAATACTTCCTGAAATATTCAGGTTTACAAACTCTCGTATTGTTACCACTTAATTCTGCTCATATACTTATTTAACATGTATTTTTAAACCTTAATTTACACACACACACTTTAACATATGATTGTGGGTTGCATATTGGATTATTACATTATTTATGTTCTTTTGTTAAAGGTAACAACTAAGGGAAAGGGATTGTATATAATTAAAAAGAAAAAAAAAAAAAAAAAAAAAAAAAAAAAAAAAAAAAAAAAAAAAAAAAAAAAAAAAAAGAAAAAAAGAAAAAAAAATGATGATAATAAAAATGTAGATAAGTTTGGTTTCGTAGCCTCCCTAACCTAAGCAATTAAGCCCGAAGGGGTGTTTTAACACCTAATACCCTAAAGTCAACTGACTTGGGAGCTATTGGCCCAACGCTTGTTACATGGGTTGAGGAGAAAAGCTTAAGGGAATCAAACATTGCACTATCTACATATCAGTATCTGCGACCCGAGTTACTAAGCTCGTAGGGGTGTCTTAACACCTAATGCCCTAAGACCAACTGGTCTGGGAGTCATTAGCTGAAAGCTCATTACATGGGTTAAAGATGCATGATGTTTTTAAAGTATATGTATATAGAGTTAAAAAAAAAAAAAAAGACAAAAATAGTAATCCCAACCCAAGGAAGTTAACCTTAAACATTAGAACAAAAATTTTGTTTTCTTCCAAGAAAAGCCCCATAATTATGTGTTGATACATTGAGCACAAAAGAAAGGTTTATTAATATCTTGTTAAGAGGTATTGAGCAGATATATAAATTTAATGAGAGTTTGTTTATCTGGATAGACTAATGGAAGTTAAATGATGAATACCTTGCTTTGTGAAATTTGCAAATTTGTTTTCTATTTTAACGCTTTGATTACTAGGGACTAGTAATAAGCTGGTTGGGGGGTGTGATTAGTACTTAAAAGTGCATTTTTATCATGGTTTTATATCATCATTTTGCACTTGAAGTATCAATAACTCCTTAACTAAAATATGTTTTATAATAATGTATCTAATAATATAAGATACCTATAATTTATGGTAAATGTCTATTTTTAATGCAGGCCTATCACATAAATGAAAGGATTGATTGATGACTTGAAGAACTTAAATTGCAAGGATAAAGAGATGGCCAAACTTAGAAAAGAGATGTCGGTGCAATCCAAACCGGAACACTGTTCGGTAATTGGGTCATATCTGGAGCTACAGATCTCAGATTTAGGTCCAATTTATATGGATGGAAAGGTAAGACATAGGCCTACAACTTTCATATGGAGCCCAAGATCTAAAAAGGCCATTATCAAGTCCAAATTGTAGCAACAACAAAGAAGCCCGAATCTGTCTTCCAGCCCGAGCACTATTCGGTATTTTGGCCATATCTGGAGTTCTAGAAGTCCAAATGAGCTGAAATTTTTACACAAGAAAGCTGAGACAATTGCCTACAACTTTCATGTTTACAACTGGCTCCAATTTTGACGTTATCAATGACGTTTTGGGCAGACAAGAGAAGATAAGGATTGTCACCAAGTCAAAAGTTGGTCACCCACTTATCAATTAGTCATCAAATCAATAGTTCCCATTTTTGGCCTATAAAAGGAGGCATTTGCCATGCATTTAGGCATCTTGATTTCCAGATCAAGATCATGCTCTTCCTTTCTCTCTTTGTATTTTTTATGCTTTGTTTTCATTAATATTAAGTTTATGCCTTTCATTTCCTTTCCTTTACTTAGTTAACTTTTATGTTCTTATTTTGTTTATCTATTTTGCTTTCTTTCATTATGTCTAGCTAAGTTAATTATGTCAAGGTGAAAAGGTTACACTAATGGTGTAAGAATAAGTATAATGTAAACTTAATATGGACTTTAATGTTTGATACTAACATGTTTTATATTTGCTATCTTGTTCACTCTTTAATACTTTGCTTGTTAAATGACTAATCTTGATTTATGTTGTATAACACTTGGTACAACAAATGCTTGGCACTTTCATAGCCCATAATGTATGGTATAACCGACACCTGAGCTATGAAAGGAACTTGATTTGTTGTTAACATAAGTTATAATCATGAATGCTTGACGAGATTTACAAGTATTAGCATTAATTGAATAAGATGACTAATGTAATCATGTTAACAATATATAATCTGATTGGAACCTCCTTTGTGTGTGGTTTCCAATTCAATAATAAGAGTTTATACTATACTTGTTTGATATACCATTAGTGGAACCTCTAACCTTGACATTTGTTATTATCATTGTTTAATCGTTACATTAATATTCCATCTCAAAGTTCTCATCATCTTCTTCTTCTTCTCTTTCTTTATTATTATTATTATTACTACTACTACTACTACTACTACTACTACTACTACTACTACTACTACTACTACTACTACTACTACTACTACTACTACTACTACTACTACTACTACTACTACTACTACTACTACTACTACTACTACTACTACTACTACTACTACTACTACTACTACTACTACTACTACTACTACTACTACTA
>NW_011500493.1:0-31098 GCF_000495115.2 Populus euphratica | reverse complement strand
TTCATCATTTGGTTTCTTGTACATATTAGTCGCAGTAGATTATGTTTCAAAATAGATAGAAGCAATTCTAAGTTGAAATAATGATCATAAAACAATAATAAAGTTTTTGAAAAAAATATCTTGAGTCGATTTGGAATCCCTCGAGCCATGATAAATGATGGTGGAATACATTTCTACAACAAGTCATTCGAGTCTTTAAGGAAAAATATGGAATCACACATGAAATAAGAAAAAAATATGGAATCACACATAAAATTGTCACCCCTTATCACCCTCGAACAAGTGGACAAGTAGAGCTTGCTAATACAGAGATCAAAAGATCTTGGATAAAATAATGAACCCTAATAGGAAAGACTGATTTTTAAGACTTAAGGATGCACTTTGGGTTTATCGAACTACTTATAAAACATCATTAAGTATGTCACCTTATAGACTAGTCTATGAAAAACCTTGTGACTTGCTTGTGGAACTTGAACATAAAGCTTATTGGGCTTTTAAAGCTTTCGATTCAAACCTTGATGATGCTAGTCAACTATGAAAATTAAAAATAAATGAACTTGAAGAAATAAGAAATAATGCATATGAAAATTCAAGAATTTTAAAAAAAAAAAGAATCAAAGAGTTTCATGACATGAAAATACTAAGAAAAATATTCAATGTTGGTCAAAAAGTCTTACTTTATAATTCTAGACTTCATTTATTTTCTGGAAAACTAGAATCAAGATGGAGCAGTTCTTTTATTGTGAAACATGTGTATCCATATGGGGCCTGTGATATCAAGAATCAAATGAATGACAATGTTTTCAAGGTAAATGGACATCGTTTAAAAGTCTACTTTGATAATTTTTCAGTTGAAAATGACTTTATTGAATTGAGTGATCTTGTATATAAAAACTAATTTTTTTCCTCACATTGTTTTGTGTTTCGTTTTGGTAAAACTTTTGTTTTGCTAGTCTCTCTCAACACGGTCAAATGACGGATAACGGTACTCCATGACTTAAGTCGATTCTGTCAGTTTCCCATAATAACTAATATCTGTGTATATATTTGTGTAATTTTTTGCTCTTTCTCCTTTCTTTGAATCTCTCCTTCAATTCTCATTTAATAATGGGCACCACTCTTAAAAAATTAAAAAGGTATTTTATCGCTCTGCCTCAGAATGTGATTACAAAAATTTACCATGCTAGATGTGCAAGATTGAGGTTGTTAATTAATCATGGAATTCCTTAAGATATTCATTAGTTGATTGAAGCAAAGGTCCAATTATCAGGTGAGTCCCCTAATTTATTCATTTCACATATGCATGGAACAGGTAAAAGCACTTTTTTAAAGAAACATTGTGCAAAATGACTGAAAGTCTGTCACAGATATGCCGATGGACTTATAATGCAACATGTCATTATTTAGAAATGGTATCTGTAACTGTGAAAATAAAATACAATTCATTAAGGATGGCCTAAGTAAGGTGTATTTAGATAATCTTCTATTGACTTTTGAGACGCATCCTAATGGAATTGTACATCGTGCAATTCATGATTTATAGCCACAATTCCATAAAGAACATGATTGACTTAGTCTTGGAAATTTGACTAAAAAAGACCTTGTTTGCTGGTTTTTTTAGAAAACAGATGGAAAACCTATCCTAGACCCTTAAAGGGCGTTTAAGCTATTCATAGACATAAAACTACGGGAAGATGTGAGTGATTAGTACTTAAAATTACATTTTTATTAAGGTCTTATATCATCATTTTGCATTTGAAGTATCAATAATATAACATACCTTTAATTTATGGTAAATGTTCATCTTAAATGCAAACCTTTCATATAAATGAAAGTATTAATTGATAAGTTTAAGAACAAAAATTGAAAGGACAAAGAGATGGCCAAACTTAGAAAAGAGATACTAGTGCAATCCAAACCGGAATACTTTTTAGTAATTGGATTATATTTAGAGTTGTAAATCTTGGATTTAGATCTACTTTATATGGATGGAAAGGTAAGACATAGGCCTACAACTTTCATGTAGAGGTCTAGTTTTAAAAAGATCATTTTAAAGTCCAAATTGTAGCAATAATAAAGAAGTCTAAATCTATTATGCAGCCCAGACACTGTTCAGTATTAAGCCCATATCTAGAGTTTTAGAAGTCCAAATGACCTCTATTTCTTTTTCTAGAAAGCTTAGATAATTTTCTATTACTTTCATATAGAGATTTGGTTCAAATTCTGACATTATCAAGACATTTTGGGTAGACAAAAGAAAATAAGGATTGTCACCAATTCAAGAGTTGGCCACCTACTTATCAATTAGTCATCAAATCAATAGTTTCCAATTTTGGCCTATAAAAGGAGGCATTTTCCATGTATTTAGGCATCTTGGTTTCCAAATCAAGATCATGCTCTTGCTTTATCTCTTTGTATTGCTTATATTTTGCTTTCATTAATATCAACTTTAAGCTTTTCATTTCCTTTCCTTTACTTACTTAAATTTTATCTTATTTTAGTGAAAAGGTTACACTAATAATGTAAGAATAAGTATAGTGTAAACTCAACATGGACCTTAATGTTTGATACTAAAATGTTTTGTATTTGTTATCTTGTTCACTTTTAATACTTTGCTTGTTAAATGGTTAATCTAGATTTATATTGTATAACACTTGGTACAACAAATACCTGATAACATATCTTATACTATATGGTATAACCGACACCTGAGCTATGAAAGAAACATTAGTTATAATTATGAATACCTGACAACATTTACAAGTATTAGCCTTATTCAAATAAGTTAACTAATGTAATCATGTTAATAATTTATAATTTGGTTGAAACCTCATTTGTGTGTGGTTTCCAATTGAATAATAAAAGTTTATACTATACTTGTTTGATATATCATTAGTGGATCCTTTAACCTTGATATTTGTTGTTATCATTGTTTAACCCTTACATTAATCTTTCATCTAAAAGTTTTCATCAACTTCTTCTTTTTCTTCTTTCATGTGCAAGGTTGGTTAAATTTTGACATTATCAATGATGTTTTTGGCAGACAAGAAGATAAGGATTGTCACCAAGTCAGGAGTTGGCCACCCACTTATCAATTAGTCATCAAATCAATATTTCTCAATTTTGGCCTATAAAAGGAGGCATTTGCTATGCATTTAGGCATTTTGGTTTTTAAATTAAGATCATACTCTTGTTTTCTCTCTTTATATTTTTTGTAATGCTTAAGTTTTGCTTTAATTAATATCTTGTTTATGCCTTTCAATTCCTTTCCTTTACTTAGTTAATTTTTATCTTATTTATATTTTTATCTTATTTATTTATGTTTTTCTCTTTCATTATGTTTAGCTAAGTTTATTATGTCAAGGTGAAAAGGTGACACTAATGATGTAAGAATAAGTATAGTGTAAACTTAATATGGACTATAATGTTTGATACTAACATGTTTTGTATTTGTTATCTTGTTCACTCTTAACACTTTGCTTATTAAATGGTTAATCTAGATTTATATTGTATAACACTTTGTACAACAAATACTTGGCACTTTCATAGCCCAACCGTATAGTGTAACTGACACTTTTGTTATGAAAGGAACTTGATTGTTGTTAACATAGGTTATAATCATGAATACCTGACAATATTTACAAGTATTAGCATTATTTAAAATACCATTAGTGGATCTTTTAACCTTGACATTTGTTTTTATCATTGTTTGATCCTCACATTGATCTTCCATCTCAAAGTTCTCATCAATTTCTTCTTCTTCTTCTTTTATTATTATTATTATTACTACTACTACTATTGTTGTTGTTGTTGTTGTTATTTATAATTTATACAATTAACCTTCTTGTGGTTCGACCCCAGTCTTGTCAAGTTATTTATTACTTCAACACTCCTACATCTATGAGAAGACATCAATCTTTTGGTCATGTCAATATGCATCATGCAATTCATGATTTATGACCCTGTTTTTATAAAGAATATAATTGACTTAGTCTTAAGAATCTGACTAAAAAAGACTTTATTTGTCAGTTTTTAAGAAAACTAGATAGGAAGCAATTCATGATTTAAGCCATTATTGGACGTAAAACTAAGGGAAGATGTGAGCTATAATCATAATTATAATTTAAGCCTGATTTTATAAGAACTTATGTATTTTTATTTTATTAATAACATATTATTTTGTTTTGTTATTTGTTATATTTATTTAAGTGTGTTTCAGGATTGTCAGTGATGGTTGTTTCAGGTGATATCTTCTATACTCTATCTTTCTATTTTAGAACATTGAAGACAATGTTTCATTTTAATTTAGGAGAAAGGTAGTAGTTGATATTAAAAAAGAAAACAATTGTGTTTTCTATTTCATAAACCATTTTCAAAACTGTTATTACTAGAATGACAGGGTAAATGAGTTCTTTTATTAAAGTGACTCTTGGGACGCATCTTAGTAAACATTCCTAACAAGATCTATCAGAATACTTTTTTAAATATTCAGGTTTATAAACTCTAGCATTATCATCAATTGATTCTGGTCATATACTCATTTAACAAGTATTCTTAAACTTTCATTTTCACACACACACTTTAGCATATAATTGTGGGTTGCACATTGGATTATTATATTATTTATATTCTTTTGTTAAAGGTAACAACTAAGGGATAGAAATAATATATAATTTGAAAAAAAAAAAAAAGATAATATTGATGATAATAAAAACGTAAATAAGTTTGGCTTCGTACCTCTCTAACCTAAGCAATTACGCCTGAATGAGTGTTTTAACACCTTATACCCTAAAGTCATCTGACTTGGGAGCTATTGGCTTAATTCTTGTTACGTGGGTTAAGGAGAAAAGCTTAAGGGAATCAAACATTGCACTATCTAAGTATCAATATCTGTAATCCGAGTTACTGAGCTTGTAGGGGTGTCTCAACACTTAATGCCCTAAGACCAACTGGTTTGGGAGTCATTAGTTGAAAGCTCGTTACATGGGTTAAAGATGCATGGTGTTATCTGTATATATATTAAAAAAATAATAATAAAATAATAAAAAATGAAAAAAATAAGATATAATAATCTCAACTCAAAGAAATTAACCTTAAACATTAGAACAAAAAATTTATTTTCTTTCAAGTAAAGCCCTGTAACTATATGTTAATATATTGAGTCCAAAAAAAAAATATTTATTAGTATCTTGTTTAAAAAGTATAAATTAGATATATAAATTTTATGAGAGTTTGTTTACTTGGATAGATTAATAGAAGTTGAATGATGAATGTCTTACTTTGTAGAACTTGCAAATTATTTTTCTATTTTAATGCTTTGATTACTAGTGCTAGTAATAAATTGGTTGGGGGGGTGTGATTAGTACTTACAAGTATATTTTTATTGAGGTTTTATATCATCATTTTGTATTTGAAGTATCAATAACTCCTTAACTAAAGCATGTTTTATAATAACATATCTAACAAATATAAAATGCCTTTAATTTATGGTAAATATTCATCTTAAATGCAAGCCTATCATATAAATAAAAAGATTGATTGATGAGTTTAACTAGTGAAATTGAGAAGATAAAGAGAAAGCTAAACTTAGAAAAGAGATGTTAGTTCAGTTCAAACTTGAATACTGTTCAGTCATTGGGTTATATTTGGAGTTGTAGATCTTGAATTTTAGTTTGGTTTATATGACTAGAAAGCTAAGACATAAGTCTAAAACATTCATATATTATCCAAAACTCAATTTTGCCGTTTGGAAGTCCAAATCTTAACATCAAAAGAGAAGTCTGAATTTGTCTTGTAGCACAGATATTGTTCAATATTTAGCCTATATCTCAAGTTCTAGAAGTTTAATTGACCTCAATTTTATTTTATTTTGAAAAGCTGAGACAATTTCCTAGAACTTTCATGAAAAAAAACTATTCAAATTCTGATGTTAGCAGTGACGTTTTGTTCAGATAAAAAAATAAGGATTGTCACTAAGTTAAAATATGGTCACCTACTCAACAATTAGTCAACAAATCAATAGTTCCAAATTTTAGCTTATAAAAGGAGGCATTTATCATGCATTTAGACATTTTGGTATTCAGATTAAGATCATGTTTTTGCTCTCTTTATTTATATTTTTTTAATGCTTAAATTTTACTTTCATTAATCTCTTGTTTATACCTTTCATTTCCTTTACTATACTTATAAAATTATGTTCTCTTCTTGTTTATTTATGTTTCTCTTTTTCATTATGTTTAGCTAAGTTTATTATGTCACTATGAAAAGGTTACACTAATGGTGTAAGAATAAGTATAGTATACGTTTAACATGGACTTTAATGTTTGATACTAACGTGTTTTGTATTTGTTATCTTGTTCACTTTTATACTTAGCTTGTTAAATGGTTAATCTAGATTTATGTTGTACAACACTTGATACAACAAATACTTGACACTTTTACAGCCAACCATATGATATAACCGACACCTGTGATATGAAAGGAACTTGATTTGTTATTAATATAAGTTATAATCATGAATACCTAACAATATTTATAAGTATTAGTATTATTCAAATAAGATAATTAATGTAATCATGTTAACAATTTATAATCTGATTAGAACCTCCTTTGTGTGTGCTTTCTAATTGAGTAATAAAAATAGTTTATACTATACTTATTTGAAATACCATTAGTAAATCCTCTAATATTGACAATTATTTTATCATTATTTGATTTTTATATTCATCTTACATCTTAAAATACATTTTAAATCACCATCATCATCATCATCATCATCATTATAGCTAACCTCTACGTGGTTCAATTCTGGTCTTGTCAAGTTATTTATTACTTTAATACTCCTACACTTGAGAAAAAACATCAATTAATTAGTCATGTTATTAACATTTTTATTGAATTTTAAAATTATTATAATAATTATTTTTATTTTTATATTAATCCGTTTAACTTTTATATAAAAAAATTAAATAAGTTTATCCTACCTTTTAAAGGAACAAAAACGTCACTATGAAAACAACCTTTAAGAGAAAATAAAAATTAATTTTATACCGTTTAAAGGTAAATCAAACTACTTTATAAAAAAAATTTCCTCTTTAGCTTCTTGTTTTTTATCCATCGTACCAAACATTACTCAGCAGAGTTGAAAATGACATTACGTTTACAATAATATTGAATATAACATTCCACAGATAAATTCAATTCAAATGGTTTGCGAGTTTCAATGAAACGGTTAGGTTCACACACCCTTCCATGAATGACACTTAGCTGCTGTATGATTGGTGTGCTAGCGTCACCAAATCATCCTCTTTACTCCTCGATTTGCCCAACTAATTAACTTTTTTAATTAATATTTAACAATTATCTGCTTGCAACAATATCAGGGCCACAAAATCCATCAAACATTAGGACAATATTGTAGTCCCTCTGTAGTCTATGCTATCCCTTTTCTTTTTCATTTTTTTAATAAGTAGATAGCATTTTTATAATATTTTATTAATTATTCATTGCTTCAGCTGACAATGATAATTATCGTGAAATTTGACTTCAAAATTTCAAATTAACTCACCTGGCAAAAGCAGACCCAAGTTAACACGCGTGGCAGCTTCAAATCATAAAGTTAGTGCAAACGTATCCACCTAAGAACAAGTGTCTTGTCAAAATCATCAAGCTTTATGACATCTTCGATTGTTTTTTTGATTTTACGATAAGGTTATTCATTTTTAGACTCCGTTTGGTACAAGGTTTAGTTGAAAATGCTTTTCGCCTTATGATAACTTTAAAGTTGTTTAATTTGTATTATTTAGACCTCTTTTTCATTTCAAATAATGATAAAATTTTGTTTAAAAAAACCTATAATTTATATTTTTTAACTTATTTTTAAAAAATCATAGTTGCAAAAGCTAATATAATGCAGAACACACTTAAAAATAGATAAAAACAAGTTATAATAATCAAATATTTCATAAGATTTTATTTATTATATTTTTATTTAACATTTTATGTTTGTTGAATTATATTAATATCTACTAGATAGGTGACTCATACTATACTACAGATCGAGTTAAATTTTCTTAGCATAAAAAAAATTATTCAAGTGACGTCAATGTCTTTTTTAAAAAAAAAAAAAAATTTGAGATTTGAATAATTAACTTGATTAGGTTTAATAAGTTTAATTAATTTAATAATATAATTAAAAAATATATCCACAATAAATAAAACGAAAAAATAACAATAATTATTTGTAAAATAAGAAACGTCAATATTATACTGAAGAAAAGAAAGAAGAAAAGAACTCAATGTCACTCTCTTAAGAACATTGTTCTATCATAAAAAAATAAAAAAAAACTCATCAAGATAGTTTTAATATAATTATGAAAGGTTGCATGATAATATCAAAAAATGCTTCTCACTATGCCAGAGCAACAACCTATAAAGTAAAATAAACAAATTATCATAAAGTGATGTCAATGTTTTTTTTTTAAATAAGAAAAATCTAAGACTTGGATAATTAACTTGATTAGGTTTAATAAGTTTAATTAATTGGATAATATAAATATCGACAATAAATAAAGCAGAAAAATAACAACAATTATTTGTAAAAAAAAAAATGTTAATATTACACTCAACAGGAGAAGAAAAAAAAGCTCATTGAGAATATTGTTCTATCATAAAAATACTCACCAAGATAGCTTTAATGTAATTATGAAAAGTTGCATGACAATACCGAAAAAGGCTTCTCACGATACTAGAGCAATAACCTAAAAAGCAAAATAAATAAAAAATATCATAAAGTGAGCATCTCATACTTATATTTAATTAATTAATTTAATTAAATTAAAAAATAGGAATTCTTAAAAAAAAACTAAATGTAAAAAAGAAGGAAAAATAAAAATATTCAAGATAAACCAGGTAATTTTTAAAATTAGTGTAAAATCATATATAAAGCAAATAAAAAAATTTAAGCAGCTCAATCTTCAACTATGAAAAAACATGAGTATAAAAAAAATCTCCTAAATCTTCGTTAATTTCCCAAATTCATAGCCTGCAAAAGTCTCAATCCAATCTTAATAAAAAAACTCAATTCCCAAACAATTTAATATTGAAGGATGAAATTAAAAAAAAATATAAATTTTAAAAAATTTACTAAAATAAAAAATACAGCAATCAAATGAAGGATGATGAAATTAAAAAAAAATCTAATTTTATGAATTATTTAAAATTAAAAAAATAACAATAAAAGAACCGAGCTCAAATCAAAAAACAAAATTGAATAATTGTTTTAAAAGTTTAGAGGATCAATTGTTGAAATTCAAAAGGAGAAAATAAAAGGAAAAAATAACTACTAACACGAAATCGAAAAGTCAGTAAGCCACATATACCACCTAAGAAAAAAGGGGTTGTAGAGACAATTACAATGCTAATATGAAAATCAATTTTTAGCTACTACAAAACATCTCATATGCCATCCAAAGATAATAGAGACTCTCCACATGTTGGCATGATTATTTCACATGTTAGTCTAATTATGCATAAGAGTTATTTTTAAAGATATATGACAATAACAAAGTTTTAATTACATACTAATATTTAGGTTATAAACAAGGTATATAGCTGATTAGTATCTTCAACATATCATATTCATATCCCTCCAATCTTTAATGAATCATTCTAACATCTTTTTCCCTTTTTTTTCCTTATAAAAAATCCACACCATTAATCCACATTGAAAATTACAATACAAAATCATTAAAGAAAGACAAGTAGAAATTTCAATTACTATATTTTCAATATTTAATTTTCTAAATTCATGAGCCAAAATATAAAGCTCTAAGCTTGAGATAAAAAATATAAAGCTCCAACTCGTTAGTAATTATTTTTTAAAAACTATACAAAAAAATAAAATTCATAAACCAAAAAACCTATATTTAATATTTAAATCTAAATTATTGTTATAGTGATGGTTATCACACTCAGTATAAATGAGATTATCGAAATTAAAAGAAATATAAAAAATAAAATCACCACTTAGTTTTTCAAATAGACTGAAAATCCTAAAATATACATTGGTTTTAAAGATCTAAGTAAGAGATTGATTATGCTTAAAGAAAAATAAAAATCATCATTACCGTATCCTTTCCAAGAAAATATTACCTTAGTTATGTGTTTCTCCTAAATTTATTTTATATATATCATTAACCGTCCAAACTATTTTTTGAGTTTATTTGTAAGTTATTTATTACTGATAATCATCAATATCACTGATATCACTAGTACCTCTCAAGATAACTAGCCAATAAAAATCTGATTATAAAAAAAATGAACACTAATAGCATCACCTAAGGTACTAGTCAATAAAAACTTGGTCGTAAGATATACTGATACCATTAACACTACCCTAGGGTATATCTATAAATACCTAGTCGTCAAACAAACTGATACCACTAGCACCATCAAATATATTAGTCAAATATATTCCTAGTCATCACACACACACACAAGAACATGGATACAAAAGATTGCAATTGCTTATATCCTTTATTTTTCTATACTTAATAACAGGTAGTAGTGTAAAGCACCTAATTGGTGTTTATGCTTGAGCAATGATCTCCTAATATTGGATGGATCTTACGATCTATTTTGTACCAATAAGCATCCAATCATCAACATCTAATTTAATTAAAATTTCAAACCAACACTTCATTGAATACAAGTTTCAATCAAGAAAGTTTACTACCCCTTTTAAATTTGTTTTCTTTACTTAACATACTATACATATTCCATCATAACAAAATGCTAAATTTGTAGATTTGAGGCGCTAATAATGTTTATTAGGTGTTTTTTTGTTCAAAATAGATTTTTGAAGCAAAAAACACAAATTGATTTTTTGACCATCTTTTAAATGGTTGAAATTTGACATAAAGATAACATGTCGTTTTTTTGTTTGTCTACCTCTTAAAAAAAAGGATTAGCCATGTGGGCCTGATCTTATGGGCTAATACAAATTCAGATCTTTATTTGTTGTGCCAAACATCATACCATTGCCTCTTCATTTATTTATTTTTAAATTTTAAATTTTTTTATTTATATTTAAATTCGCTATAATGTTTTTTAACAATAGATTTCAATTTCTTTCATATTTATCAAATAATAATATAGGTTTTTATGAGAATATATGTGTGTGTGTGTGTGTATTGATTTTTATGGTTTAGTTGGATATTTCTCAGAGATTGATTATCAGAATCAACTAGAAGTCCGCTAGTGAGATTCCATACTGGTGTTTTGGTTTTGGTGGTGATTGGACATGCATATTTTTATGGATACAAATGGATATGTAAAATGATTTACTGATGCATAATAGAGAAACAAGTCAAAAAATAAAAATTATATCAAACACTTTTCTTTAACAAAGACATATTATTCAAAAACAATTCTATGATTTTATTGAACTAAATAGAGTATAATTTTTATTTTTTGACTTGTTTGAGCTCTATTATGCATTAGCACATCATTTTATATATCCATTTGTTTCCATAAAATATGCATATCCAATCACCACCAAATCCAAACACTACTATAGAATCTCACTAGCGGATCTCTAGTTGAGTTTGACCATCTATCTCTTAGTAATATGCAACTAAACCACAAAGTGTGTGTGTGTAATTGTCTAATATAAAAACAATATCTCATGAATACTCAATTAACATAAAATTTATGTTTCTTGGAATCTTTTATATATTCTTGATATAATTTTATAACATTTATCAATTTCTTTTTTTTTTATCCTCAATCATATACAACATACCAAGACTTTATTTTAATTTTTCTTTTAAGATCATGAATTTTTGTTTAGAAAACAAAGTTTGTAACTTAAAAACTTGTTTTTGTTAAAACAATTAAGAGAAGCATTAATAAGAAAATAGAGTGTAGATCAGAGGAACACATGTTTTTCCTTTTATTTCAATAAAATATAAATTATTATTTTGATTAAAAAAACATTGACATCTAATTAAATGCGAACAATTAAACAGATGCACATGACATGAGATCAAATATGTTAATTTACATATAATTATCAATTCATTTTATCAAACACTTGCATTGAATTTTCATTTCACACTTCAACTATTTATTGATGTTAAAAAAAATATCATTACCTGCACAATCTTTTTGACATTGCAAATTAACTTTTGATTTTACCAGCAATGAAAAGCTCATGAGTTGAGTGGTTTGCCTTAATAGAAATTGGATCATTATCCAAACCAGACCTTTTTAGCAACAACTAGTAATTTAGTCGGTGCTACGCAACGGATTGGGTATTTTTTTCTATCTTAAAAACAACCAAGATTCTTTTGCGAAAACTGTGATATGGGATATGAGATAGTGATAAAACCATGAAATCTATATATATATATAAAAACTCAATTATAACGAACCAAATATTGAAGGCTAAAAGTGAAAAAAATATAAAATTAAAAAAATAACTCAAGTAAACTTATATCGATGGGGGCACAACAATGCAAGCCAAATAAAAAAAATTAATATAAGAAGAAAAATTTTAAAATGATGCTAGTATAATATTAAAAAATAAAATGAAAGAAGAAAAAAAAAGTTTGGTTAATTTAATAATATACAAAGACAACCCTAATTTAACAACATGAAAAACAAAGCAGACCTAGGTGAATCTCCTAACTTTGAGTTAATATTTTAAAATCATACTACGTGAAATCTCATATCTGAGATTAATCAAGAAATTCAATTCCTAACCAATTTAACATTCAAGGATAAAATAAAAAAAATCTAAAAAACTTGTCAAATTATAAAATTAACAATTAAAATAATAAGGATCAAACTTAATAGAAATTTTTTTGAAAGAGGATGAAAATAAAAAAAATAAATCAATTTTATAAATAACTGTAAATAAAAAAAACTAATCAAAAGATTGATGATTAAATTTGAGAGAGGAAAAAAATCAAAGAAGAATGAAATTAAAAATAATTTTTTCAAATAAAAAATGAAAAATAAGAGAACATGGACTGAATCTGAAAGGGAAAGAAATTAAAGTGATTTTGTTAAGGGATAGCATGCAAATCGAGATAGATAAGAAAAAAAGAAAAGAAAAAAGAGTGAATTTGCTCTAAATCGAACCTATTCTTCATGCATGTACCATCTAGAAAAGAAGTGGATGCCGAGACAAATCAAATGATATAATAGAAGTATTGCTATGACCACCAAAGAGCGATAGAGCAATTGACGCATGTTTTCCACATTTTAAAAACTTTTTCCTTTTATTTTTTAAAAAGACTAAAATGACCCTATAACTAAATGATAATAACAAAAGAACCACTTTGCAATTACTACTAAGCCCTTAAAGTTAAATGATTAGTACTTAAAAGTGCATTTTTATTAAGGTTTTATATCACCATTTTGCACTTGAAGTATCAATAACTTTTTAACTAAAATATGTTTTATAATAATATATCTAATAATATAAGATACCTTTAATTTGTGGTAAATATTCATTTTAAATGCAGGCTTATCACATATATGAAAAGGATTTTTAAGAACTGAAATTGAAAGGACAAAGAGATGGTCAAATTCAGAAAAGAGATATTGATGCAGCCCAAACCGGAACACTGTTCGATAATTGGGTCATATCTAGAGTTGTAGATCTCGTATTTAGGTCTATTTTATATGGATGAAAAGGTAAGACATAGACCTACAACTTTCATATGGATCCCAAGATTTAAAAATACCATTTTCAAATCCAAATTATAGTAACAAAAAAAAAAGATCGAATCTGTCCTACAGCCCGAGTATTGTTCAGTGTTTTGCCCATATTTGGAGTTCTAGAAGTCCAAATGACCTCTATTTTTTTTCCTAGAAAGCTGAGACAATTTCCTACAACTTTTATGTTTTCAAGTAGTTCTAATTCTGACGTTATTAATGACATTTTGGGCAGATAAGAGAAGATAAGGATTGTCACTAAGTCAAGAGTTGGTCACTCACTCATCAATTAGTCATTAAATCAATAGTTTCCAATTTTGGCCTATAAAAGGAGGCATTTGCCATGCATTTAAGCATCTTGGTTTCTAGATCAAGATCATACTCTTGCTTTCTCTCTTTGTATTTTTGTAATGCTTAAGTTTTGCTTTCATTAATATCAAGTTTATGATTTTCAATTCCTTTCCTTTACTTAGTTAACTTTTATCTTATTTATGTTTTTATTTTATTTATTTATTTTTATTTATTTTATTATGTTTAGCTAAGTTTATTATATCAAGTTGAAAAAGTTACACTAATGGTGTAAGAATAAATATATTGTAAACTTAATATAGACTTTAATGTTTGATACTAACATATTTTGTATTTGTTATCTTGTTTACTCTTTAATACTTTGCTTGTTAAATAACTAATCTAGATTTATGTTGTATAACACTTGGTACAACAAATACTTGGCACTTTCGTAGCCCATACTGTATGGTTTAACCAACACCTGAGCTATGAAAGGAACTTGATTTGTTGTTAACATAAGTTATAATCATGAATGCTTGACGAGATTTACAAGTATTAACATTAATCGAATAAGATAACTAATGTAATCATGTTAACAATTTATAATCTGATTGGAACATTCTTTGTGTGTGGTTTCCATTTGAGTAATAAAAGTTTATATTATACTTGTTTGACATACCATTAGTGGATCCTCTAACTTTGACATTTGTTGTTATCATTGTTTACTCTTTACGTTAATCTTTCATCTTAAAGTTCTCATCAACTTCTTTTTCTTCTTCTTTACTACTACTACTACTATTACTACTACTACTGTTGTTGTTGTTACTATTGTTGTTGTTATTATTATTGTATTATTATTATCTATAATTTATACAATTAATCTCTCTATGGTTCGACCCTGGTCTTGCCGAATTATTTATTACTTTAACACTTAGGAGAAAACATCAATCTTTTAGTCGTATCATTAAGGCTATATTTTTTTTTTTATGGTAAAGGCAATTGAGTCATTATATTGTTTGTTTATAGTAAAATAAAATCCCTATAAAACTTCTAAATCCAAGATTATTTAAAAAAAACTTTTAAGCGTGAGAAAACAATTTAACTATTACAAAAATTGAAAAAAATTGTGTTTTTCTAAACAAATAAAAGAAAGATAAATTAACTTTATAAAAAAATTCTTTTACCCATTAATATAAGTTCATTTGTTTTTTTTTAAATGTAAAATTAAATTTTGTTATTATAATCCACAATAAATATTTACATTTACAGTTATTTTCAAACATTTTATAACTATGTTGGAAGGTACAAAAGAGAAACTTTTAGAACAATGCAAAATTGGAGAATCGTTGCGCGTTTGCACATGGAAAGAAAGAAAAAAAAAAAGGAAAAGAAAAGGAAAAGGAAAAGGAATGAAGGGTAGTACTGTGAATTAGAAATTTGAAAGTTGTGGGTGGCAGTATCGAAATATAAAAAAGACTCAACTTGTGAAAGAGGTCCAGACCATAGTCATTACAAGCTGATAAGATGGGTTCCAGAAAGCCAGAAATACAGATTCCTCTTCTATGATTTTGAAGTGTTTACCACTCGAAAAACTTCTCCTGCTCAACTCGTCCCTAGCTAAACTGACCCATGATTTTATAATATTCCAAACTACAAATCCTTAAAAAAAGAAGAATAAATACAAATAAAGCCAATTAACTCGGAGAAACGACTTATTAACCATAAAAGCCAAGTCAAATCAAACAAGATTATGTGCACGCTGATATTGTCATGTACAGTGATTTTTACTTTTTACTTGAAAAAAATTAAATTATTTTAAAATTTTTTATGTTAATATATTAAAATTATAAAAAAATATTTCAAAAATTAATTTAATATTTTTTAAAGAAAATATATTTTCAAAATATATATATAAAAAAATTTATTGCACATCTTCTCTTAATAAGATATAGTTTTTTTTTTTTAAAAAAAAAGACATAGGAGCCAGGTATAAATTCCACTATACACTACTTACTAGCTAGGGGCAATCAGTAGGCTTATTTATTACACACAACGTCTAAACCTCAAGTGGGGTCAAGGACATAACCACAGATTAGAACTAGGGTTAGAAAACACAAGTGGGTTAGGTTAAGAAGCACAACCACAAAACCCAGATTTTTATTTATCAACAGTCATTGCTCCTCCTCCTCCTCCTCATCATCGTCATCGTCCCTTGCTTTAGCTCCCTTTATCCCCAAAATCTCCATAACCCCTTCCCTACCAAAAAACAATCCCATCAATAATTTCCCCAAACGCCATCACCAAAAAAAAAAAAAAACCAATCTTTATAAACCCCCTTCACATCTCCGCAAATTATTTTCATTTATTTTTTAACACTTAAATGTTTGATCCATGGACATGACAATAACAACAACCACCCCCACCAACAACAATAACACAAACACTCCAACTCCACAATCCCCAGAAGCATACACTGAAACAGCAGCCCGGATTCATGACACAAAGCCTTTGCCTTTCACCAACGGTGTCCTCAAACGCCACCCTCCACACCACCAGCACTTTTCACCGTCTCCAATAGTCATAACCTACAAAAAATGCCTCAAGAACCACGCTGCGACCATAGGTGGCCATGCTCTAGATGGCTGTGGAGAATTCATGCCTTCTCCGACAGCCACTAACACAAACCCCACTTCTTTAAAATGTGCTGCTTGGGGCTGCCATCGTAATTTCCACCGTCGTGAACCTGAAGATTCCCCTCCTCACACCGCCACTACAACAACCATTGAGTACCAATCTCATCACCGTCACCACCCACTCCCACCACCACAAGCTCAACCTCTGCACAATGGAAGCCCCAACTCAGCTTCTCCTCCTCCGATCTCATCCTCTTACTACCCTTCAGCTCCTCAAATATTGCTAGCACTCTCTGGCGGCGTATCGGGTTTGAATGAGAATGCGAATATAAATGTTCCTCCTCCAGTTGGTTCTTCGCCGCGTAAGCGATTTAGGACAAAGTTCAGCCAGAGCCAGAAAGAGAGAATGTTTCAGTTTGCAGAGAGGGTTGGATGGAAGATGCAAAAAAGAGATGAAGATTTGGTTCAAGAGTTTTGCAATGAAGTTGGGGTTGACAAAGGTGTGTTGAAAGTTTGGATGCATAACAACAAGAACAGCTTGGGTAAGAAAGAACATCTTAATGGGAATAATAATGATATTCTTAGGAGCAATAATCTTGAAAACTCCAACAACAGCAACAATGAGACCAACAAGAACATTACCATCGACAACAATAACAGCAGTGAAGGCTTGAATCATCACCACAACCACCACCACCACCACCACTTTGAGAATGAGAGTCATGTTGCACATGTTGGGACTAATGGGTCTTCCTCATCTTCTTAAAATTTATCAGGGACTGTTGTTGTTTTTGATGATGATAATAATGTTAGCTAGGTAGAGAGATCATCAGCAAGGATGGTATTAGTTGTTCATCTTTTTCTTTATCTCCATTTTTTTTCAAGTTTTCTGATTTTTGTTTCTAGTTTTAATTAATGACGATCTTATCACTTTGTTGAGTAAAGCATGGGAGAGATTTGATCCAAATTAAGGGAAAATCTATTCTCGGTTATTTGATCTAATCTCTGTTCTTCATCGATCATCAGTTACTAATCTTGTTTTGTTGTTTTGGCCAGTTATTTTGGCATGTGGGATTCCATTTTTTTCTTTCAAGGTTTGCTGGGCATCATGAATATTAACTAATTAATCACTTCTTTCTTTTCCTCAGGTAATAATTAAGACGATTAAAAAAATCGAAACTTTGTTTTCTGGAATTCTCAGGTAGTGAAGCTACGGGATTTTAATTTCAGAACCAAATGTCCCGTCAGCTCAGTCGAGAGAGATTTGTAGTGAATAGAGAGACAACGAGAGAAGAGAGGAGAGATTCTTCTTAATCTTCTGTCTGAGGGAAAGGAGCAAAAAGTGAGTGTAACAGGGAATGGAGCGGTTACATAATATTCTAACATATCTCATTAGCTAGTACTTTGTTTTGTTTAGTTAGTTCTTATAACTTGTAAGGACAGAAGCTGATTTTAGGAATCTTGCATAGCATTATTTCATGACCTTTTCAATGATCAGAGTCCATTATTTTAATTAGATTTTAAGTTGTATATGTTTATTGCCATGGATACAAAAGCACGAGATTCTAGTGGTTCTTTCAGTAAGGCTGCGGACAACAAGGTGGTGGCGGTGGTGTTATTAAGGTGGTGTTATTAAGGACACATGTTTAATTAATCATGCTCCATTTATGATGGCAGTGGAGGACTCTTGCCGTCTAATATAGTACTCTTCCTTGATATGATCTGCACTAGCTTGGGATGTTTTGGGTAATGTAACGTGGGGATTGTTTAAGGTGGGCTGTTGCTTAATCCGGAGTTGAGATGATTTGATTTGACTAATCAGTTCATCAAATTGGTGACAATCCAACCTCTACTTTATGCGAAATTAAAACCTCCCTTGCCTTTTAAGGGAAGCAGACATCATATTTACTGTTACAAAAAATTATAAAAATGAGAGATGATGACGAAAGGGTACTTAAATGTTAGACTGTCTTGTCGAGCACCTCTCACTTGGGTTGCTTTGGATTTGGTGATTGATGAAGTCTTGTGGCCGTGTCTAGGATAAGCATGGGCGGTCCCTACAGTCCGCTCATAACACCAGCTGTACGGGTGCATGTCTAGTTTTGTAAAGTTTTTTTTTTTTAATTTTTTTTAAAAATATATTTAAATAATATTTTTTTTATTTTTTATTTTTATATTAATAACATCTAAAAATATTTTTAAATAAAAACTCAGTTGGATCTTGGAAACAAACATTTTCTTTGGAAACATCGTCAACGAATTAATAAACAGTGAATGATGTACGTGGTGAATGACATAAATCAATAAATTATGCATGGCTTCATTTTGGAATTGATTTAATTAATACTCAATAAATATTGGATTTTTTTTTTTTAGAATAACATGCAAGAGTTTTACATTTGTATTTAGTGTGTTTAATGTTGTGATATAAATCACTTTTTAAAAATATTTTTTAAATATATCATAATATTTTTTTAGATTTTTTATTTTTAATATTAAACATTAAAATAATTAAAAACCACTAAAAAACTACTACTTTGATTTTTTTAAAGGAAGATACCTTTTTAAAACACATCTAATCACAATTAAAAATGCACTTCAAAACAAGCACCTAGTCACTATGCCTCATAATATAGGGGTAGAGCCATGATTTCAATATTGCATGAGCTTTCTTACATAAGTTATAAAAATTACATTGCATGAGCTTTCTTACATAAGTTGTAAAAATTACTAGATTATTAGCCCGTATTGGATCAATTTATTTTAAAGTAAAGAAACTGTCCATTGCTAACATCTAATATTTGTTTTAATCATAAACTCAAAATTTAATGTATATTGAACAATATATATATTTTTTAAAATATTAAAATTACACTATATTAAAATAACATTGATTAACCTATCAAGTCTACAACTTGTATAATGAGAACATGATAAATTTACAAAAAGTAAATCAAAATAAATTATAAAAGCAAATTCTTAATCAACCTAATGTTGAACAATGAAAAAAATAAATTAAAAGAATACTTGAGTTAACCTACCAAACCTACAATTCAAGTCATGAGATTAGGATAACCCAATAAAAAATAAATAAAAAAATTATGAAGTCTAATTTCCATTCAATCCAATTTTAAAGGATGAGATTGAAAAAAATCAATTCAAAAAAGAAAAACAATTACCTAAGTCAATTCGGATTAACTTGTTAAAATTGGGTTATGAACTGCAATAACTTTATAAAAATAAAATAAAATAAATACAAACCCCCATTTCCAACATATGCAATGTTAAATGTTGAAATAAAAAATATTCATGAGACCATAATAACTCTATAGAACAACTTAATATTGAAAGATAAAAAAAAATATTGGATTGTTGGAGGGTGAAATTGAAAAAAAAAATAACTGAATTAAAAAAAATTCAAACCCAAGTTAAATGCCAAACCCATGATTTTGGTCATGGAATTGATCTAACCCTATGAAAAGCAAATAAAAGAGTATGTATCCAAATTTTTAAAAAATATTCAATTAAAAAAGGAATAAAAAAATAAACAGTGTCAACTTGAGTCAAATTGCTAAACTCTAACTCAAGTCATGAGATCAGGATAATCCTATAAAAAAAATTAAAACAAATTACAAAGTTCAATTTCTAACTAACTAAATGTTGATTTTTAAAAAAAAAAATTAATTAGAAAAATAAAACAACACAGGTCAATCCAGATTAACCTATTAAACTTATTATATAGGTCATTGATTAGTAATTAGAAGTATATTTTTATCAAAATTTTATATCAGTATTTTGCACTTAAAATACCAATAATTCTTTAACCAAAGCATGTTTTTATAATAATAATTTGATACTATAAGATACCTTTAATTTATGATAAATATTTATTTTAAATGCAAACATATCACATAAATCAAAGGATTGATTGATGAGTTCAACTACTGCAATTGAGAAATGACAAGACCAAAAGATTGATGTCTTCTCCTAAGTGCAGGAGTGCCGAAGTAATAAATAACCTAACAACACTGGGGTCGAACCACAGAGGTTAATTATATAAATTATAAATAACAATAATACAACAACAACAACAACAACAACAATAATAATAAAGAAGTTGATGAGAACTTTGGGATGGTAAGATTAATATGAGGATTAAACAATGATAAAAACAAATATCAAAGTTAGAACATCCACTAATGGTATTTCAAACAAGTATCGTATAAACTCTTTTTATTATTCAATTAAAAACCACATACAAAAGATGTTCCAATTGGATTATAAGTTGTTAACATGATTACATTAGTTATTTTATTTGAATAATGCTATTACTTGTAAATATTATCAGGTATTCATAAATATAACTTATGTTAACAACAAATCAAGTTCCTTTCATAGCACAAGATAACAAGCAAAGTATTAAAAGTAAACAAGATAACAAATACAAAACATATTAGTATCAAACATTAAAATCCATGTTGAGTTTACACTATACGTATTCTTACACCATTAGTGTAACATTTTCACCTTGACATGATAAACTTAACTAAATATAATAAAAAAGAGAAACATAAATAAATAAGATAAAAACATAAATAAGTTAAAAGTTAATTAAGTAAAGGAAAGGAAATGAGAAGCATAAACAAGATATTAATATAAATAAATAGACAGAATTTTTGCTTGCGGCGGTATTGTTCACCTACGGCAGCGGTACTATTTAAATTAGATTTTTTGATGGAATTAGGTATTGGTCTTTTGTTTCCTAAAGGAAAACGACGTTCTGAACAAGACTAGTGGCCACTAGCCCCACCCTATCGAGGCCAAATTCCACTGTTTTCTAAGGTTTTTTGGCAGTTTTAGTTTTCTATCATAGGATTTTCATATAATTTGCATTGTTTTCATTCTCTTGTGTGGTTGGTTTCTTTTGAGTTTTCTTGATGATTTATGTTAGTAACCTGTTCTACTAATCAAAGTCAAGTGCAGTTGGATCTCGAAATAGAAAAAATTTATGCAGGTTACGAAAGGAAGCTTGCCTCAACACCATGACTATTGCACAACAACAAACACTCAAGGAGCTTGCTACTCCTAACGTGGAAAATCAGCCACTGTGCATAAACATCGACAATAATGTAAACTTTGAGCTCAAATCTGGTTTTATACATTTGCTACCAACATTTAATGGTCTTGCAGGAGAAGATCCTCATACTCATCTCAAGGATTTCCATATGGTTTGTGTTGGCATGAAACCGAACGGAGTTGATAAAGAACAAGTTAAGTTGAAAGCTTTCCCTTTCTCTTCAAAAAAAGCAGCAAAGGCATGACTTTTCTCCATTCTCCCAGGTTTAATTGGAACATGGAATGGCATAAAGAAGATCTTTCTTGAAAAGTATTTTCCAGCATCTTGAGTTGCCAATATAAAGAAAGAAATATGTGGGATTCGACAATCTCATGGAGGGACTCTCTCGGAGTATTAGGAAGGGCTTGAGCAACTATGCATTCGATGCCCTCATCATCAAATACCCAATCAGCTGCTCATTCAATATTTCTATGAAAGATTGATGCCTACTGACTGTAGTATCATTGATACTGCAAGTGGAGGCGCATTGGTGGATAAGACACCCGAGGTTGCATGCCAATTGATCTTAAATATGACAGCCAACTCAAAATAGTTTGGCACTCGTGGAGACTTCTCTAACAAATGAGTAAATGAGGTAAGTATTTCTAACCTTGAAAATAAAGTTAATGATCTTACTTCTCTTGTACGTTCTTTGGCTTGTGGAAATGTGTAGTAGGTGAAAGTTTGTAGCATATGCTCCTTACAAGGACATGCTTCGAATATATGCCCAACAATGTAAAAAGATTACATTGAACAAGCTAATGCAGTTGATGGAGCATTCAATGGATAACCTCAGCGTAAATATGATCCCTTTTCTAATACGTATAATCTAAGATGGGAAGATCATCCCAACTTACACTACGACAACCCATCCCAACAAGGTAATCAAGCTCAAGAGTTCCATCCCCATGGATTTCAGCCCCAACAAAATTATCAAGCAAGACAACCCCCTCCATTCACAAACTCCAATGTTATAGGGTCGTCATCCAATGATGATCTTCATGAGATGATGAAAACTTTGGCTTCTAATACTATTACCTTATAACAAAATATCATGTCTTTTCAACAAGAAACAAGGTCAAGTATTCACAACTTGGAGAAGCAAATGGGGCAAGTAGCTTCAAGTGTAGGGAAATTGGAGGCACAAATGAATGGAAAATTGCCCTCCCAAGCATTGAATCCAAAAGAGAATGTTAGTGCGATCATGTAGGGAAATTGGAAGCACAAATGAATGGAAAGTTGCCCTCCCAAGCATTAAATCCAAAAGAGAATGTTAGTGCAATCATGCTGCGAAGTGGGAAAAAACTTGAAAAAAAAGGTTAAAACAAATTGAGATGGAGAAAGAAGAGGAGATAAAAACCGAATTGAGTCTAAAGAAGATAAATAATCCTTCTCCTTTCCAAAATGAGACAATGACCAACACTCCAAAGGTAACTCCTCACTCAATGAATTCTAATTTTAAAACAATTCCATCCTTTCCTTTGAGTTCTTCTAAGTCAAAGAAAGAAGACAAAGAAAAAGAGATTTTAGATGTTTTCAAGAAAGTGGAACTGAACATTCCTTTGCTTGATGCTATCAAGCAAATTCCCAAGTATGCTAAATTCTTGAAGAATTATGTACTACCAAGAGAGCTTTCAAACTGAAAGGTTATGAAATGGTAAGTATGGGTGAAGTTGTATCTGCCATTATTCAAAAGAATCTGCCTTTGAAACAAAAAGACCTAGGTGCGTTTACTATCCCATATGTTATTAGTAATGCTAATTTTAAAAGAGCTTTATGTGATTTAGGTGTATCCATTAGTGTTATGCCTAAACATGTTTATGATTCTCTTAGTCTAGAGCCTTTGAATAAAACTAATATTGTAATACAACTTGCGGATCGTAGTTTTGTTTACCTACTTGGTGTGATAGAAGATGTCCTAGTCAAGATTGATAGTTTGGTTATTCCATGTGACTTTTATATTCTTAATATAAAACATGATTCTTGTGATTCATCAACCAGCACTTCTATATTGTTTGGGAGACCATTCTTGAAAACTGTCAACATAAATATTGATTGTGGTAAGGATACTGACATGACTAAAAGATTGATGTCTTCTCCCAAGTGTAGGAGTGCCGAAGTAATAAATAACCCGGCAAGACCAGGGTCGAACCACAAGGAGGTTAATTGTACAAATTATAAATAACAATAATACAACAATAATAGCAATAACAATAACAACAATAATAATAGTAGTAGTAGTAGTAGTAATAATAATAATAATAATAACAACAACAACAATAATAAAGAAAAAGAAGAAGAAGAAGAAGAAGAAAAGTTGATGAGAACTTTGAGATGGAAAATTAACGTAAGGATTAAACAATGATAACAAACAATGTCAAGGTTAGAGGATCCACTAATGGTATGTCAAACAAGTATAATATAAACTCTTATTATTCAATTGGAAACCACACACAAAAGAGGTTCCAATTAGATTATAGATTGTTAACATGATTACATTAGTCATCTTATTCGATTAATGCTAATACTTGTAAATCTCGTCAAGCATTCATGATTATAACTTATGTTAACAACAAATCAACTTCCTTTCATAGCTTAGGTGTCGGTTATACCATACAGTATGGACTATGAAAGTGCCAAGCATTTGTTGTACCAAGTGTTATACAACATAAATCCAGATTAGTCATTTAACAAGCAAAGTATTAAAGAGTGAACAAGATAACAAATACAAAACATGTTAGTATCAAACATTAAAGTCCATATTGAGTTTACACTATACTTATTCTTACACCACTAGTGTAACCTTTTCACCTTAACATAATAAACTTAGCTAGACATAATGAAAGAAAGAAAAATAGTTAAACAAAATAAGAACATAAATAAGATAAAAGTTAACTAAGGAAAGGAAAGGAAATGAAAGGCATAAACTTGATATTAATGAAAACAAATCATAAACATTACAAAAAAGACAAAGAGAGAAAGCAAGAGCATGATCTTGATCTGGACACCAAGATACCTAAATGCATGGCAAATGCCTCCTTTTATAGGCCAAAATTGGAAACTATTGATTTGATGACTAATTGATGAGTGGGTGGCCAACTCTTGACTTGGTGACAATCCTTATCTTCTCTTGTCTGCCCAAAACATTATTGATAACGTTAAAATTAGAGCCACTCGAAAACATGAAAGTTGTAGGCAATTGTCTCAGCTTTCTTGTATAAAAATTCAGCTCATTTCGACTTCTAGAACTTCAGATATGACCAAAATACTGAACAGTGCTCGGGCTGGAGGACAGATTCGGGCTTCTTTGTTGTTGCTACAATTTGGACTTGAAAATGACCTTTTTAGATCTTGGGCTCCATATGAAAGTTGTAGGCCTATGTCTTACCGTTTCATCCATATAAAGTAAACCTAAATCTCAGATCTATAGCTCCAGATATGACCCAATTACCGAATAGTGTTCCGGTTTGGATTGCACTGACATCTCTTTTCTAAGTTTGACCATCTCTTTATACTTTCAATTTCAGTTCTTAAATTCATCAATCAATCCTTTCATTTATGTGATAGGCTTGCATTTAAAATGAACATTTACCATAAATTAAAGGTATCTTATATTATTAGATATATTATTATAAAACATGCTTTAGTTAAGGAGTTATTGATACTTCAAGTGCAAAATGATGATATAAAACCTTGATAAAAATGCATTTTTAAGTACTAATTAGATACCTTGTCTATGGAGGTAGGAGATGAAAAAATTGAATTCAATTTTCATGATGCAATGAAATATCCTTATAGCAATGTTTATTCTATCACATGCTATGACCAAATTGATAAGTGTGTGCAGCAAGTTTGTGATTTTGATTGTGAAGACGGATTAAGCATAGCTTTGAGCTGTGGCTATGATTTCATCAAGATAGAAGAGATGGAGAGGCACGTATGTGTTCCCCAAAACATGCACAAATTGGTATTGACCTTACAAGCTTTACAAATTGTTCCCCATGGTAATGTCTTTGTTGATTTAGTACTCTCATATAAAAAGCTTTTGCCATCTATTTTACAGGCCTCCGAGTTAGAATTAAAACCTTTGCTCGATAATTTGAAGTATGTATTCATTGGCGATAATAATGCACTTCCTGTTATAATCACAAAAGGTTTGAAAAGTACGCAATAGGAAAAACTTATGAAGTTGTTGTGTAATCATAAGACGGCCATTGGATGGACTTTATCCGATATCAATGGCATTAGTCTTTCAATGTGTATACATCACATACTACTGGAGGACAACACGAAACCAACAAGAGAAATGCAAAGGATGTTGAACTCGCTTATGATGGAGGTAGTGAAAGCTGAAATTTTGAAACTGTTAGATGCAGGAGTTATTTACCCCATCACGGACAGTAAATGGGTGGCACCAATCCATGTGGTGCCTAAAAAGACCGGAATCACGTTGCTGAAAAAACAACTGATGAGCTCATTCCTACTCGCATCTTGAGTGGATGGAGAATGTGTGTTGATTACAGAAAGCTCAATGTTACTACACGTAAAGATTATTTTCCATTACCATTCATGGATCAAATGATTGAACGCCTAACAAGTAAGTCTTTTTATTGCTTTCTTGATGGATATAGTTGATTAGTACTTAAAAGTGCATTTTTATCATGGTTTTATATCATCATTTTGCACTTGAAGTATCAATAACTCCTTAACCAAAGCATGTTTTATAATAATATATCTAATAATATAAGATACCTTTAATTTGTGGTAAATGTTCATTTTAAATGCAGGCCTATCACATAAATAAAAGGATTGATTGATGACTTTAAGAACTTAAATTGCAAGGATAAAGAGATGGCCAAACTTAGAAAAGAGATGTCGGTGCAATCCAAACTGGAACACTGTTCAGTAATTGGGTCATATCTGGAGCTATATATCTCATATTTAGTTCCAATTTATATGGATGGAAAGGTAAGACATAGGCCTACAACTTTCATATGGAGCCCAAGATCTAAAAAGGCCATTTTCAAGTCCAAATTATAGCAACAACAAAGAAGCCCGAATCTGTCTTCCAGCCCGAGCACTATTCAGTATTTTGGCCATATATGGAGTTCTAGAAGTCCAAATGAGCTGAATTGTTTACACAAGAAAGCTGAGACAATTTCCTACAACTTTGATGTTTTCAACTGGCTCCAATTTTGATGTTATCAATGACGTTTTGAGTAGATAAGAGAAGATAAGGATTGTCACCAAGTCAAAAGTTGGCCACCCACTTATCAATTAGTCATCAAATCAATAGTTCCTAATTTTGGCCTATAAAAGGAGGCATTTGCCATGCATTTAGGCATCTTAGTGTTCAGATCAAGATCATGCTTTTCCTTTCTCTCTTTGTATTTTTTGTAATGTTTATGCTTTGCTTTCATTAATATCAAGTTTATGCTTTTCATTTCCTTTCCTTTACTTAGTTAGCTTTTATGTTCTTATTTTGTTTATCTATTTTTCTTTCTTTCATTATGTCTAGCTAAGTCAATTATGTCAAGGTGAAAAGGTTACACTAATGGTGTGAGAATAAGTATAATGTAAACTTAATATGGATTTTAATGTTTGATACTAACATGTTTTATATTTGTTATCTTGTTTACTCTTTAATACTTTGCTTGTTAAATGACTAATTTTGATTTATGTTGTATAACACTTGGTACAACAAATGCTTGACACTTTCATAGCCCATAATGTATGGTATAACCGACACCTGAGCTATGAAAGGAACTTGATTTGTTGTTAACATAAGTTATAATCATGATGCTTGACGAGATTTACAAGTATTAGCATTAATTGAATAAGATGACTAATGTAATCATGTTAACAATATATAATCTGATTGGAACCTCCTTTGTGTGTGGTTTCCAATTCAATAATAAGAGTTTATACTATACTTGTTTGATATACCATTAGTGGAACCTCTAACCTTGACATTTGTTATTATTCTTGTTTAATCCTTACATTAATTTTCCATCTCCAAGTTCTCATCATCTTCTTCTTCTTCTCTTTTTTTTTTTATTATTATTATTATTATTACTACTACTAATATTACTACTACTACTACTACTAGTATTATTATTATTATTATTATTATTGTTGTTGTTGTTGTTGTTGTTGTTGTTGTTGTTGTTGTTATTGTTATTGTTGTTGTATTATTGTTATTTATAATTTGTACAATTAACCTCCCTGTGGTTCGACCCCGGTCTTGCCGGGTTATTTATTACTTCGACACTCCTGCACTTGGGAGAAGACATCAATCTTTTCGTCGTGTCAAGTTTTTGGCGCCGTTGCCGGGGAGGTAAGTTCTTGTATAAATTATAGTATTTATTTTATTTTCTCTTTTCACTTTTCTTGTATATAACTTTGTTTCTTTTCTTTTGTTTCTTTTTATTTTGTTTTCTTCCTCCTTCTTTTGCTTTCTTTCTTCTTTTTATTTTGTTCCTACACGTGCATGAGAGTGTGGTCACATACATCAAGTGGTAGACTTTGTAGGGTATCCTCATCATTTTCAGAAAATATGGCCGAAGAAGATAATCAATCACTTCAAAATGAGAATAATGAGAATAACCGTGCTAGAACACTTAGAGACCACATGAATCCCACAAGAACAAGTGCACCATCATGCATAGTTTTTCCTCCTGATGCATCTCATTTTAATTTTAAACCAGGTATTATTCAACTTTTACCTTCTTTTCATGGTTTAGAATTGGAAAATCCATACTTGCATTTAAGGGAATTTGAAGAGGTCTGCAACACATATAATAATTTAAATTGTAGCATGAACACCATCAGATTAAAGCTTTTCCCTTTTTCATTAAAAGATAGAGCTAAAACATGGCTACAAAATTTGAGACCAGGATCCATTCGTGCTTGGGATGAAATGCAACAACAGTTTTTAAAGAAGTTTTTCCCATCTCATAGAACAAACTCTTTCAAGAGACAAATCACCACATTCACTCAAAAACCAGGAGAAACATTTTACCAATGTTGGGATAGGTATCGAGACTTGCTTAGTACTTGCCCTCATCATGGTTTTGAAACATGGAGAGTGGTTTCACATTTCTATGAAGGGTTAACACCTAAAGATAGGCAAATGGTTGAATTGATGTGCAATGGAACTTTTGAAGATAAAAACCCTGATGAAGCAATGGAGTACTTAGACTTGTTAGCTGAAAATGCTCAAAATTGGAACACCACGGGTACTTATGAGGCACCGAGTAAAACTCAACCTCATACATCTAGTGGAGGCATGTACAACCTTAGAGAAGATCATAACCTTCAAGCCAAGTTTGCATCTTTAGCTAGAAAAGTCGAGGCACTAGAATTGAAAAGGAGTGGTCAATTAAAATCTGTTGAAAACATTATGTGTCAAATTTGTGAAACAAATGATCACTCAACCAACGCTAGAAAAGTCGAGGCACTAGAATTGAAAAAGAGTGGTCAATTAAAATCTGTTGAAAACATTGTGTGTCAAATCTGTGAAACAAATGAACACTCAACCAACGATTGTCCAACCTTGCCTTCTTTTAAGGAATGTCTCCATGAACAAGCCCATGCTTTAAACAGTTTTCAAAGGGCCAACCACAACCCATACTCCCAAACATACAACCCTGGTTGGAGAAATCACCCAAATTTTAGTTGGAAGAGTGAGAACAACAATGCACAAACTTCACAACCACCGTTTCAAGCACACCACAATTTCCAAAATTCTCATGGATATGCACCTCCTTATGCTCCACCTCCTAGAAGAAATCTTGAGGAAACATTGCATGCATTCATTGAAAAGCAAGAGACAATCAATACTCAACTTGCTCAAAACATGACAGATTTTAAAGATACTCTTGCTAAATTAACATCTACTCTCAGTTTCCAAGAGAAAGGTAACTTTCCATCTCAACCACAACAAAATCTCAAGGGGCAATACAATGCAAAGGCCAGTAGTTCCGGAAGCCAACATATGGATCAAGTCAAATCAGTCACTACTCTGCGCAGTGGTAAGGTTATTGAAAAACCCTCTCTTGAACCTTATGAGAAAGATGATGAGTCAATCTCTGAGGGTAAGGAAGGGGATGAATCTGAAAATTGCAAAGAAACGACTAATTCACCGCCAGCACTTCCATTTCCTCAAGCCATGACCAAACAAAGGAAAGTCAATCACAACTTTGAAATCTTTGAAACTTTCAAACAGGTAAGGATGAATATACCTTTGCTGGATGCTATTAAACAGGTTCCTTCCTATGCTAAATTTTTGAAAGATCTATGCACTATGAAGAGGAAACTGAATGTGAAAAAGAAAGCCTTTCTAGCCGAACAAGTAAGTGTTATTCTTCAAAACAATAATGCTTTGAAATATAAAGACCCTGGTTGTCCTACAATTTCTTGCTTTATTGGAGAGCAAAAAATTGAAAGAGCCTTACTTGATCTTGGAGCTAGTGTGAATTTACTTCCATATTCAGTTTTTCAGAGTCTCAATCTAGGTGAGTTAAAACCAACTTCTATATCTCTTTTACTTGCCGATAGATCTGTAAAAGTGCCTAGAGGAATAATTGAAAATGTGTTAGTGCAAGTCAATAAATTCATTTATCCTGTGGATTTTATTGTCTTGGACACAGAACCTGTTGAAGGATGTAATTCATTTCCTGTTATTTTAGGACGTCCGTTTCTTGCAACCTCTAACGCATTGATTAATTGTAGGAATGGACTGATGAAGCTATCATTTGGAAACATGACATTGGAGATGAATATTTTCAACATTTGCAAGCAACCTGGAGATGATAATGATTTACAAGAAGTAGATCATATTGACAAATTAGTTTATGATCAACTTGAATCTACTTTAAGTAAAAATGAGTTGGATGAATCTGAAGATTTGCAAATGATTTATTCTGAGGAAGAAATCACGGATGAAAAACGCACCGAAAATGTTGATGTGAATCTTTTGTCAACAACGACAACAGATTCGACATCTAACATCACACCAATCGATGATTACTTTCCTAACGAATCCTTACTTTCTCTTAGTCCAATGTCTTGGTATGATAAAAATATCAATTTTCTTGCTTTAGGAGATTTGCCAACTGATTGGAGTACTCAAGACAAAGAAAAGTTTTTGAACGAAGTGAAGAGCTTTTATTGTGATGACCCTACCTTATTCAAATATTGTCCTAATCAAATATTTCAAAGATTCATTCCCGACAATGAGGTAAGTAGTGTTATTAAACTTTGTCATTTTGAAGCATGTGGAAGTTATTTCCGTCAAAAACGACTGCTGAAAAAATCTTTCAAAATGGATTTTAT
>NW_011500463.1:147500-148826 GCF_000495115.2 Populus euphratica | reverse complement strand
ACATGCATTCATGGAAAAGCAAGAGGCAATCAACACTCAACTGACTCAAAGCATAACAGATTTTAAAGATACTCTTGTGAAATTCACATCTGCTCTCAATTTTTAAGAGAAACGCAAGTTTCCATCTCAACCACAGCAAAATCTCAAGGGGTAATACAATGCAAATATAAGTAGTTCTGAAAGCCAACTCATAGATCAAGTCAAATCAATCATTACTCTTCGTAGTGGTAAGGTTATTTAAAAACCAATTCTTGAACCTTATGAGAAAGATGATGAGTCAATCTCTGAGGGTAAGGAAGGGGTTGGATCTGAGCATTGCAAAGAAAAGACTGATTCCCCACAAGCACTTCTATTTGCTCATGCTATGACCAAACAGGAAGAAATTGATGATGAAAAAGGCACCAAAAATCTTGATGTGGATCATTTGTCAAAATTAACAATAAATTTGACATCTGACATCACACCAATCGATGATTACTTTCCTAACGACTCCTTACTTTCTCTTAGTTCAATGCTTTGGTTTGCCAAAAATATCAATTTTCTTGCTTCAACATTTTTGCCAGCTTACTAGAGTACCAAAAATAAAGGAAAGTTTTTGAGTGATATACAAAAATTTTATTATAATAACCCTTACTTATTCAAATATTGTCCTGATCAAATATTTCAAAGATGCATTTCTGACAATGAGGTAAGTAGTGTCATTAAATTTTATCACTTTAAGGCATGGGGGGATCATTTCTCGTTAGAAAAAGAAATGCAAAAATCTTAAAAAGTGGATTTTATTGGCCACCATTGATTACAACGAGCATGAATCACGATGAGAAGAGATGAGAGAGAAAAGGATAGAGAAAAAAAAAGAAAATGAGAGAGATTTAAGAGACATACTAAAACTTTAATTCCAGCGTAACCTATATCATAAAAAAATCTTGATAAGATAAATTCAACGATATTAAAAAATATTTCTAATGATAATCAAAGTGGACCACACTTTTCATCCAAAGACAAATGAGTAATTACAATAAAAAGAAAAAAAAACTCTCGAAAGCATGACAAATTCTGATTATGACACCACTAATATTGTAAAAAATATTTCGCTATGATAAATCTAATGATATCAAGAAATATCACCAACGATGATCAGAGTGCATCACACATTACAAACAACTCACTTGTCTTTTGCAAAGACTATAACTCACTTCAATCATTATTATTGATAATATTAATGGTACCATTTTGAAGTCCAAATTATTGCAACAATAGAGAATCCTGAATCTGTCCTCCAGCCCAAGCACTGTTCAGTATTTTGGCCATATCTGGAGTTCTAGA
>NW_011500463.1:146582-146702 GCF_000495115.2 Populus euphratica | reverse complement strand
ATTTATTACTTCGACACTCCTGCACTTGGGAGAAGACATCAATCTTTTAGTCGTGTCAACCATGTTCAACAAACCCATGTAACGAGCTTTCAGCTAATGACTCCCAGACTAGTTGGTCTT
>NW_011500463.1:145886-146461 GCF_000495115.2 Populus euphratica | reverse complement strand
CATTCCGCAAAACCTGTGAAAATTGTCAAAATGTGGGATTTATTTCAAAACACAAAGAGTATTTAAATAATCTTCTATTGACTCTTAAGTCTTATAATAGTTAAGATATGCATTGTCCAATTCATAACTTATGAACCCATTTTCATAAAGTATATGCTTGGCATAGTCTTGGGAATCTAACTAAAAAAGACCTTGTTTGCCAGTTTTTAAGAAAACTAAATGGGAAGCCTATCCCCGACCCATAGAGTATATTTAAGTCGTTCTTGGACAAAAAAACACGTAAAACCAAGGGAAGATGTGAGCTACAATCACAACTACTTGTACATATATATGCTTTTTCAAAAATAAATAAATAAAGAGTGTGTGAGAGACTCCAGTACCTACACATAGGTGGTATGATTGCCCTTGTAATTTCTCATCTATAAAATCCTCACTTCCTTCCCTTCATTTCCACTCACCCATACATTCATCAAATATAGAAGTCTGTAGAAATGGCAAGTTCCTCAGGTCATCAGATAAGAAATATTTATGTTTTCGGTGGATCTAGTCCTAGGAAAGAAAAGGAGTTTTTAGAA
>NW_011500463.1:145390-145586 GCF_000495115.2 Populus euphratica | reverse complement strand
TCTTTCATATTTCCTCTTGGGCCCAACTACACATTCACCATAAACCCATATGTTTGTTAAATGTTAATGATTATTATAATAAGTTGTTGTATTTTCTTTATCACGCTATGAAAGAGGAATTTCTAACATCTTTTGCATGAAAAATCATAATCTCTGCTGCTACTACTGAACAATTGATTAACCAACTACAATCTTT
>NW_011500463.1:145061-145238 GCF_000495115.2 Populus euphratica | reverse complement strand
TATTGTGTTTTGTTATTTCTTATATTTGTTTAAGTGTGTTTCAGGTTTGTTAGTGTTTATTATTTTAGGTGATGTCTTCTATACTCTATCTTGCTACTTTAGGAAATTGAGGATAATATCTTGTTTTGGTTGAAGAGAGAAGGTAGTAGTTTATAAAAAAAAACTAACTGTATTTTC
>NW_011500463.1:135678-145017 GCF_000495115.2 Populus euphratica | reverse complement strand
ATTTTCTGGGCCCCGGGTTGCTAAGATCGTAGGGGTGTCTCAACCCCTAATGCCCTAAGACCAACTGGTTTGGGAGTCATCAGCCGAAAGCTCGTTACATGGGTTAAAAATGCATAGTGTTTTAAGTTATATGTATATATATTAAAGAAATAAAAAAAATAAAAATCTTAACCCAAGAATGTTAACCTTAAACATTATAAAAAAAAAAATTCTTCTAAGAAAAGCCCAGAAAAGCCTCATTAATTATATGTTGATATATTGAGCATAAAAGGAAGATTTATTAATATCTTGTTTAAGAGGTATTAAGCATATATATATATATATATATATATTAAATTTAAAAAACCATTGAAAGGTAATAACATTTAAAAAATTTAATGTTATTTTATTAGAAAAATTTAATGTTATTGTAACTATTATCATGATTAATCTTTCATTGAGAAATAACTTACAAATTCATTACTTGTTATCGTAAGGAAATACTACATAGTAGATCCCCAATATCCAAATAAGTATGGGTTTTTAGGTCCTTATAAAAGTGAGAAATGTTATATGCTAGATTTTTATCGAAGAGGACAATCAAAAAATCAAGAAGAAGTATTCAATTGTGAACACTCGTCAATACATTGTATGATAAAACGTTCATTGGAGTTTGTGGAAAGAGAGGTGAAAATTTTTACAAAACATGTTCGTGTATCTTTATAAAATGCAAGTTTAGATTATAGTGGTATCAATGACACTACATAACTATATTATAGGAAAGTCGTAAGAAGATGTGGTATTTGCAGAAGTTAATCACCATAAAATCTTATCATATATTTATATTCCTTTTATATATAAACTATAGAAAAATATGAGTAAATACAAGTTTTTATTCAAATGTTTAAAAATTAAATCTATTAAATCTAGTCTAGTTGAGCAGGTCAACCCAATGATCCATTAACCTCAAACCTAACTCAGATCTAGTTTTCAATTAAATTGGGTTGTAATTGATTTTATCAAACTCAATAGTTCAACTCATTATCTATTAAAAATCCAATTTGAAATTTTAATTTTCAAAAAAAATATTATTTTAATTTTTTTAAATTAAAATAATAAAATTTTAGATTAATTTACTTTACTTAAAACCTAAAACTAAATTTATTATCCTTGCTAAAATCTAAGCATTTGGTAAGATTTTATGAGGCTTGCTAAAATCTAAGCATTTGGTAAGATTTTAGGAGGCTTGAACATTTAAATATATATATATATATATATATATTTGGGCTGGGCTACATTCTAGTCTTGCCTGCTTTCGGGCCTCTAAAAACAATTGGGCCTAGCATTTTTCAAAAACAAAATTCAGCACCAAACAATGCCTATAAGCTTTGAAACTCGAAAATCGCAAAATGCCCCTCCTCCATCACCTCTGCCATGGCGGGTACGCCTTGCGCCACCTTCACTTTCCTCTCAATCTCCACAATCTCAATCCCAGACGCCACCCCTCACAGATTTCGTCTGAAACCACTCCTCTGTTCCACTACTTCCACTTCATTCCCATCAAAACGCATAAAGAGGAAAAACCACTTACGTCCCAAAATCGTAAAAACCCTAACTAAACCCTTCCCTACCGCACCTCTACCCCAAATAGAAACAACCCCAATTCAGAACGACACCTTTTACGACACCCCTTTGAAGGAAACCCTATCAAGTGAAGAATTAGAGGCTGACAAAGTTGATGAATTTAATGTCTCAGATACTGTTAGCTCAGCAGTAGAACACAGTGGCAGTGTTGGTAAATTATCTGTGAGGCCTGTCTTGAAATATAGCGGTTATTTTCTTGGGGTTTTGTTGTTTCAAACAATTTGTGCTGTTTGGTTATTTGGAAATACTGATTCTGATGGAAAAGAAAGGAATTTTAAAGAGAAAGGGAATGTTTTGTTGGATGTGAATGGAAATGAGGTTTATGTTAATAAGAGTGAATTGGAAGAGAAAATCAGTGATATTAAGGTAATGGCGAGAGAAGCGAGAGAGAGGGAGAGGAGGGAGTTAATTGAGGGTGATAAAGGGAGTGAGCTTGAGAAGGAGATTGGTGCGCGATTGGTTAAGTTGGAGAAGAGGTTGAACTCGAAGAGTGAGAAGTTGCCGGATTCGTTCATGGAGTATTTGGGGTTGTTTGGGGATTTTGAGGATGGTTATGGTGAGGATGCTTCGGATTCAAAAGAGGAAAATAAGACGTTGACGTTTAGAAAGAAGTTAAGGTTTAAGAGTCCGTCAATGGATGCGAGAAGTGCTCCAAAAGGTTTTTCGGGTTTGACGGATGATAGTGGTTCTAATATAAGTGACCTGAATGGTGTGTCTAGAAAAACTGATATGAGGTATTTGAAAAAGGACACCGGAGGGAAAGATGGGAACGTGCAGTTGAATTCAGTGAAAAATGAGGGAAACAAATTTGAGAAGAAAAGGGCGAATTTGCGAAAGGAAATGGGATCTGGTAATGTTCTTAAAACTCTGATTAATGTGTGATTTTTTTATGCTTTTGATTGAATATTTGTTAAGGTCAATTAACTTTTGTGAGTTTTCTCGGCAATAAGGAATTAATGGTTGTATAATTAACCTTTTCGGCTTAGTTTTGGATGGTGCCTATTCCGGATGCACTATTCACTTCTGTTATCAGTTGAATTTCAGATACACTTTGTTGTTAAAACTGTCTGCAAACTTGGGGTGGTTGTAAAATCTTTCAGGCACTGTCCCGAAGATCAGGGAAGGAAGGTCTTCAAATGAAGTTCCAGAGGCAGGAAAATCAAGAGATTTGGAGACCCTAAATTCTGAAAGCTCGACCAAAGAAAACCAGGAAACCACCATAAAGGTTGAAAGGCCTGCTGCTACGTCGAGTAGAAATGGTAGCAGATATCCTGGAAAGAGACCTTTGGCTAATAAATTTGGGGATAAACAATCAGACGTGCGGAAAGATTTGTGGTGGTCGAATCTTACTTATGTTTTAGTAAGTAATTGACTCTGTGATCCTATCGTTTTATTAATTGTTTTTTTAAAGTATATTATTTCTCCTATGAGCATTTGGAAAAGCTACGAGAGTGAAAAAGTACAAGGCTTCCTTTCAAAAATTACTTTTTCTGTTAAATTGTTTGTGAATTAATGCTTCCAAATGCTTCTGCCAATTTGTATGCTAAACAGTAATATGTACAATTTCATTGTATTTTCTAAGCAATAACTTGATATGTGCCCAGGCTATCCTTATGCGTAGAGGTTCACAACATGAAGAATCTGGTGGACTTTATGCTTTAAGAGTGGCTTCTCAGGCAGATCAGCACGGGGACTTTTCTTACACCATTGCTTTTGAGGACCGTGGCGATGCCAATAATTTCTGTTACTTACTTGAGTCCTTTTTTGAAGATTTAGGTGACTTCAGTGCTGATATTGTTCCTCTGCAAATAAAAGTAAGCAAACCAACCTGATCTCTTAAAGACATCAAGCTTTACCGAAACACTTTCTTGGAAACATCCCTCACAATGAGACAATTATCTGTATGACCAAACCAAGCCTGTAATACTGTTGAGATTCCGTGGTTGCAATAATGAAGACATCATTGACTTCCTTTTATGATTGCATTGCATTTGCTCTTGTATATTTTATATTTGATTAGATGCCTCTTAATCATTGCTCCAAGGACTTCTGTATGTCATTGACTAGCTATTATGAAATTTGAATTTTTGTAGGAACTTCATGATGCAGTGAAATCGCATTCCAAGAAGGTAATTGTTGTGAAGAGGGGGCAGCTTAAGCTCTATGCTGGTCAACCATTTTCTGAGGTGGAGATGGCTTTGTACTCTTTGCTTGAACAAGATTAAAGCGCCTAAATAAACTGGTCGTACTGAGAAGGCATACGGACCAAAGATGGTTCTTCTACGGATTTGTCTTACAATGGAAGCCATTTTCAATCTGTGGGCGGATTCTAATGAGTTCCCTTTTGGAGTCGATGGCTTTGCATGCTTATAAGAAGTTACTGGTTGGACTTAAAAAACTTTGCGTGCCACTCGTCATCCAAATCTCTGGATGCATTCCTACCACTGGCCATTCTAACCAGAAATTCCCAACCTAGCTTATTGTCCCCTTGTTGGTTGTCTTAAATTGGAGCTCAAAAAGAAGATGCTTTTCCCGTGGTTTGCATGCCTCTTTTGTCTGTAAATCAATCAAAGTTTGAGATTGGACCATTCAATTTTCTATGGAAATTGACTTATCATGTTGGCACTAAATCAGTGGAAACTATCATTATATTTTTCTGCTCCCTTTTTAGAGGATTCATGACTGCCCCATGACATGCCTGAATCTCGATAAGCATCCACTTTAACTCTTTCTTTTTTTTATCTTTTCTGTTTATGCAAACAATTTGGTAGAGGGTACCTTTGCACCAATTTTGGCGTTACTTCAATGGTATGCCTATAGCTACAGGGTTTATTTTTATTTTTTCTTTATTTTAAATTAATATTATTATTTTCTAGTGTTTTCAATCTATATTAAAAAATAATTTTAAAAAATAAAAAATATTATTTTAATATACTTCTAAAAAAAACAATTTAAAAAGCAACATTATTTTTCATGTAAATCTGAAAGATGCTGCGACCATCAGCTAATCTGGTATTTTGATTCCAAATATTATTTTAATATACTTCTAAAAAAAACAATTTAAAAAGCAACATTATTTTTCATGTAAATCTGAAAGATGCTGCGACCATCAGCTAATCTGGTATTTTGATTCCATATAAAAGAACAGTGGCTCGAAGAGTCCATGACAAGCTGCGACTGTAAGGAGGATGCAAACCCAAGGCTCCATGACCTTAAACAGCTACTAGAAGCGAGCAGAATAAAACTATATCCAATAATTCCATGAAAAGCTGTGACCATGAAGAGAAGGAAAAGCAAAAACCCAAGCCTCCAAAACAATGACCCTTTTAAAAACTATTAACAGCAAACAGAAGAAACTAGGTCATATTAGTCGGCCATTTTTTGGCATCTGAAGTTGAGACATCACCACCACCAGAATGACCACTGTTGCATTCTGCGCTTCATCATTTTTTAACCATATGAATCTGTAAGATGAGTGACAAAATCCAATAGTGCTCCAGAATGACTACTACTGCATTCTGCGCTTCATCATCTTTTAACCATATGAATCTGTAAGATGAGTGACAAAATCCAATAGCGCTGTATACCATCACATCTTCTATTTTTTCAACAAGCGAATGCAGAACTTAGAAAAAGAACTCGAAACACCAACCACATCACCAGAACACCTATAGCTAAAATCAGGTAAACATGGAATTTACACAAAAACTCAAGGTCTGATTATCTTCTTCACAAGAACATAACCGTAGTTCTAGTATCTCTGCTGATACAGTAAAAATTATGACAACATTGAATATTAAGGAGAACTAGTAATTTTGACCATTGACTGAGCATGAATGGGTGGCAAACTGGATTGGCAAAAGTTTTGCCATGATTCCTGCTTCTGCTCCTCGTTTCTGGTATATGCTTCATATATAGAAGTCACAATGTTCCTCGCCGCTTCTCTTGCCTCAGGCAGCCTATCATTCAACAAATCTGCAGCCATTTGAACCAGCGAAACCAATCCAAACTCGTTCATTCCTTCCAGGCCCTGAAATTTACCCACATAAATTCCCACCAATTAATATCATTCTCCCCTTTACAAGCTAAAACTTGGCAATATCAAACACAAAAGAAATAGCTTTATACAAGTTTTACCATCTTGGAGACAGATTTAGAGATAGTTATGGCAGCTTTGGCCCTGACTCTGGGATTGGAATGGCTAACATAAGGCCGGAGTTTATTGAGCAAAGGCAGAGGAGTCACAGATTTCACCATTGCATTCAGTGCTCTATCTGCTTCTTCACACACAAACCTTTTGTCTTGAGAAGCTTTCAGTAGTAGTTGCAACAGCTGTGCAACCAAATTAAAATCCAAACACATTAACCACAATTCTTAACAGAACCCTCATGAACATAATAAAATTAAAATGCAAATTAGGCAACAAATTACGAATCGAAGAACAAAAAGTCCCCAGTCCTCACCAAGTTTTCAAATGCATTAACAGTAGAGTCAAGTAACTGGTCACCAAAGACCTTGAAAATATCAGATGAAGCCATGATAGATGTCTTGCACAAAGCACTTCTTGGATTCTTCATAGCTTTCACCGCTACTAACATTACTTTTTCCCTATAATAACATATTTAGCCACAACCCCATTATCAGAACACTTGATATGCCAAAAAGATTCAAAAATAAATTAAAAAAAAAAAACACTAATAATACATACAAGATTGGCAGCAAGAGCAACGAATGATAGAGTGCAAATCTCCTAACATCATTCAATGATTCGCAAACCTTTGTCCAATCCTTTGAATCTAACTCTTCTACTAAACCCTGAAAAAAATAAAGCAAAAAAATAAAAAACCAAATTTATTGATTCACACACAAACAAAAAACCCTCAAAGTATAAAATAAAATGGCATCTGGGTTTGGTCTAAAATTAAAGAAAAGATTCAAAAAACATTTACATGGATCTTTCAGCTCTGATATAAATTTTATAAAACTAGCATATAGCATCTAGAGTTGATTTGGTAATTTGATAATTTAGAATTTAATTTAAATCTGATTTTGTATCAAATTTAATGAAAATTGAATAGGATAAATCTCGTTAATAAATCAATCATGTAAATCTATGAACTAGTGGACACATTTAAAACTCAAGTAAGACCTAACTTGGTTAAGACAGTGTTTTATTGTAACAATAATTATTTTTTAAATTATTTTTTATTTAAAAATGTATTATAATAATATTTTTTATTTTTAAAAATTTATTTTTGATATCAAAACATTAAAACGATCCAATAATACCAAAAAAAATTAATTTAAAAAAAAATCTTTATTTTTATTGTAAAAGCATTGCCAACTACATTATCAGACATGATTTAAAAAAATCTGAAAAAATATTATTTTATATTAACTTATATTAATCTTGATTGACATATTCAACTTGTGACCGGACTGGAGTAATAAAAAAAAATTTATTTTTAATTCCTTTTATATTTATAATATTATTTATAATATGGTATAAAATTCTTTTTAAACATGCTTTTTAATTTAAAATATTTTAAAAAAAAATAAATAATATAGATATCATTACATCAAAACTATTTAAAAATATTAATTTAAAATTTATTAAAAAGAAAAACAGAATTACTATGAGAAGCGCGTGAGCTGTGCACGAGTCCTTGCCGGCGTATCGTTTTGTTGGATTTGTTTAGACGGTATCCGGAAACCACGTGGTTCCTGTTATTATAAAAGAGGTCATTATCCATTCATAACCCCATGGCAATTTGCATATAGAATTTAATTTTCTTCTGTTTTAATTTCTTGAACTCTGGCTAACTTTTTTCTTTTTTCTTTTTTTTTAATTTATATGGGGTATCCGGGTCAGCTTGCACGTATCACAACTAATCCCCACAACCCACTGAATATCCTGCAAACCTAGTAGGTATATAAGACACCGCGAGGATGACAGGTATGCACGCCAGGGCTCGAACCCAGGTGTAGTGAAAAGAGACAAACTCCTTCCACCGCTAGGGCAAGTACTGGAATGCATAGACTATTTTTCTTCTGTTTTAATTTCTTGAACTCTGGGCTACCTTTTTCTTTTTTCTTTTTTTTTAATTTATATGGGGTATCCGGGTCAGCTTGCACGTATCACAACTAATCCCCACAACCCACTGAATATCCTGCAAACCTAGTAGGTATATAAGACACCGCGAGGATGACAGGTATGCACGCCAGGGCTCGAACCCAGGTGTAGTGAAAAGAGACAAACTCCTTCCACCGCTAGGGCAAGTACTGGAATGCATAGACTATTTTTTTTTAATAAATCAAACATTGATTTATTTTTTGATTACTTGCATTTCTTACTTTGGACCATAAGTATAATATTATTTAGTTTTTTTATAATATAGTGTACTTTAAATGTTGATTTGATTTATATCAGATCCACATTTATTATTAAATTCTTCAAGTCCTATCAAATATTCTATTCCCTTAGTATTTTATCTCTAGATTTTTAACAAATGGAGAGTAGAACACTTGCGACGGCAATTTGCAAAATAAGAAAAGAAAAGAAAGAAACTGATTTACGACCGAGATAGCCAGCAGTCGCAACCCCTCTTGACATGCGGCAATTTCTCAACCAACTTGTGATTCTCCACGTGTTTAATAAAATAAAATAAATTAATTACTACTAAAATTTAAAATTAAAAAAAAAAAAACTAAATCCATTCTATTTAGTTAGTTACATGTTAATGTCTTTTAAGAAAAATAATAATTCTAATTCTATTAAAACAAAATCATTTGCCAGCATAATTCCTTTTTTTTTCTTGTTAAGCTTTCTTTACAAAAAAAAAATATAACTTTTTTACTCTATAATCTTAATTAAACAACAAATAATAATTAGAGCAATCATCAAAGAATTTAGAGAATTTAAAACAATTAAAGCCTGATTTGATTTTAAAATTATTTTTAAAACTATATTGAGATGATAATGCTTGAAATTGACTCAAATGAACCCGTCAAACTACCAACCAAAGTTATGAACTCGGTTAGATCCAAGAATATTTTTTATCTAACTATATAATAATAAACATTAATATGTGTAAAAAAGATACTAAATAATTTTTTTAAGGAAAAAGCAATAGAAAACGTGGTATAAAAAAAGTGCTTACTCATGTTATAAAAAAAATTATATAACATTGTCAAAAACAAAATAAAAACTTAATGGTGTTTAATCAAATAATTGTTAAAATAATTAAGATCAAACACAAAATGGAGGCTGCAATTCTGAATAATATCAGTATTATGAGTGCTTAACTTTAACCTAAATACATATAAACTATATATAGGTTAAACTGAAAATATTATTCTACCCTTAATAAATAAGATTACATAAATATTATTTAACATCTCCCCTCAAACTCACGATACAGCAACTACAAGCATTGAGAGTTTGCCAACCAAAAAACAAAAACGAGAGGTAGAATGCGCCTTGGTAAAGAAATCTGCAATCTGCAAGGAAGAAAGAACAAAAGGCAAAGCAATGGTGTCATGTTTGAGATGATGACGAGTAAGATGACAATCGATCTCAATATGCTTAGTTCGCTCATGAAAAACAGAGTTGTGAGCAATCTGAATAGAAATTTGGTTGTCATAATACATAGGAGTAGGATGAGAAAAGGAAACTCCCATATCAGTAAGTAACCAACGTAACCAAACAATCTCTTT
>NW_011500463.1:132096-132249 GCF_000495115.2 Populus euphratica | reverse complement strand
ATGCCATAAATAAAAACTAGAAGATGAAAGACTCAAACGAAAGGAAGACAAATCAACAGTAATAGTAGCAGTGGTAGCAGCGGCAATTGGTACTTTTAACTCATCTAAAATATATAGTCCATTCTCCCTACGGCCTGTCCCAATCAGCTTCTG
>NW_011500463.1:98153-131374 GCF_000495115.2 Populus euphratica | reverse complement strand
GGGAAGCTACCGCTGCAGTATTGTGGTGTGGTGGTTTATAACCCTAAGGTGGTCTATGAGCATTATATTATGACTGACTGCTAGACTTCCAAGCTTGATTCTGTTGTCTCAACTTAGGACACTAAGTCTTCCAATGACCTTTCTGCTTACAGAAACTGCACTTATCAAAGCCAACTCTTGTGTAAGGCTTCTTTTGATGATTAGAGAATGGCTTAGAAGGTACTGCTAATATAGAAGGATTTGAAGCAAAAATAACACCCTTTTCAGAATAAGACTGAAGACGTATTTCTTCAGCCAATAACTCACTAACAACAGAGTCAGCAGAAGGCAGTGGAGAACGATGCAGAATTGAACCTCTAAGTCCTTCAAAATCACTATGAAGTGCTGTTAAAAACTGTACCAATCATTGCTGCTCTCTACATTTAATATAAGCACCACATGCTTTTAATTCTGCCGATTCTGTAAAAGCCAATTGATCCCAAAGATCTGTCATGGCAAAATAGAACTCTTGAATACTCATATTCTTCTAGTGAAGAGCTCGTATGCCATTCTCTAACTGATAATGTTTTGTAAAATTTGATTGCGTGAATAATCGTTGCAGATGATCCCAAACCTCCTTTGTTGTCTCATACTTTGCCAACTGTGTACCTATTGAATGCTCAACAGAATTATTGATCCAAGTAATGATCTTTGCATTGTTTGCTTCTCATGTATCTATCGAAGCAGTATCTCCTTTTTCAGTATTCTTAGGTACCACATAAATTCCACTAACATATCCCCACATCTTCTTACCCTTAAGAAAATTTCTCCTTACATAGCTCCAATATAAATAGTTCTTCCCATCCAACCTCACACTCACAGACTGAACCGAATCATCTCTTTCAATAGCCATAATTAACAATTACAGAAAACTAGAATGCAAAAGCAGTGGAAAATCAAATACTAAATTGCAGAAACTAAACAGAGATTGCAAAAACTAAACAAATATCTTCTCAGAATTATACGATTACTCTAAAACACAAAACAAATTTGCAGAAACTGAATGCAAATACCAAATTGCAAAAGCTGAATGAAAGACGAAATACCAAGTTGGATCCGCGAAGTTGTGTTCGGGATTAAGCTTCGTTTCATAAAATCAATTCTAATACCATGTTAAAATAATTAAGAATCAAACACAAAATAAAGGCTGCAATTTTGAATAATATTAGTATTATGAGTGCTTAACTTTAACCTAAATACATATAAACTATATATAGGTTAGACTAAAAATACTATTCTACCCTTAATAAATAAGATTACATAAATATTATTTAACAATAATATCCAAAAGAATTCAAATTATTTTATCCCGATGAATTTGTAATTAAAATGAAAAGAAAGTAATAAAGCTAAAAAAATAGGAAGGTGTTAGGTTTAGGTGGGCTAGGACACTGGCCATATATATATTAAAAAAGTAAGGTGACATATTGTTTTTCTAGTTAAGCTTCTGTCGTCCTTTAGGGTTTAAAAATCAAGTCCTCCTCTTCATTTTTGAAAAACCATTTTGAACTATTTTTTCACCTTACAACACAAAATAGACCTTTATAAACCCCAACAAATTTATGTCTAACCTCATAATAATATTTAATTGATCCAAAAAAAATCAACCTAAAATTAAAAAAATTCTTGAGCGCAATATTTTTTTTTAGGTGATATTAGTGGCTAAAAACACTTAAATAAATCTCTTCTAATCAAATACAACTCATTATGATACAAGAGGGAAGCATAACAAAACAACATCTAGGATAAAAGACAAATAACTTAAAATAGGGTTAAAAACACACATAAAAAAAACCTTAAAACCTTATTTTATTGCTAAAATATTACTTTGACAAAGTTAAATAAATTTTAAAAAATTTATTTAACTTAGTCAAAGTAATTCTCAATAAATTTTTGAAAACACAAAATTCTCGAGTCTCAAATGTTCTTGGTGTTTTTTATTTTTTATGTGTTTGATTCATTTTTCTTGATAAAATTTTAAGTTTTTATGTTTTTTTATGTTGAATCTATTTTAGTTTTGGATCCTTGTTTCGGTTTGTTTTAGGGTCAACTTGATTAAGTCAACCCGATTGGTACTTAAATCCTATTTGGTTTGTTATTACTTTTGTTAAAGTTTCTTTAGTTTAAGCGTGTGTTTGGAAAATATTATTTGAGCTTGTTTTGGATAGTTTTTATTTCAAAGAAATTATTTTTTTTGTCAAATGTCACCTTACAAAAATACAAAAAATATGTAATGAATAATAACCATAATAATAATAATTTATTTTTGCTTGCATACACCAAGTTTCTCAAAAATACAAAAAATCATATCTTGTTTTAAAAAATAAAATGTATAGCATGTTTTAACATGCATTTTGAATTTAATAATTAGTTTATTAAATCCATAAGAACTTGACTAATATTTCAATAACTGATAAAATTTTAATTCATGAGAATTAATGAACAATATTCTAGTACGAATGATGGATCTACAATTAAGCTGATATCAAAATATTAAGAGTTAACCAGAAAATTTTTAAAATTATTCTTAATATTTATAAATTTTAATTAAGAGTATTTTTCACTACAATACATAAATAGATAAACCTTGTTAAAAAAGCTACATAAATCATTTTCATAAGAATTTATTTAAGTACATGAGCTCATAATGTATATGAAAAGTCAAATTTATTCACACAAATAAATCCTCACCCTGAGTCAAAGATTGACTACCGGTTAAAAACTTATCAAAACTTTTAAATCACATTCAGACTACACAAAAACAACTTATCTTAGGTAGGGTCTGCTACTAGTATCAATATATTTCATAACCACAATTAGTATCTTATCATTGAAATTTTTTATAAAACTAATATACATGAATGTTTTAACAGCCATAAACCAAATAACTAGATGGTAATTTTCTTGACCATTAACATAGCACCCCTACCTGCAGCACTTTATAAACAAACATAGCTTAAATTGAAGTTATTTTTTTATGTAAAATATCTATTATTCTAAATTATGTTACTCGATAAAGAATTTATTTAACATCCCATTAGAAGAATATATATTTAAGAATTAATATAAAATATTACTTTGACTAAGTTAAAAAAAATGATCTCAAACAAAACAATTATCAATAAAAAAAATAATGACTAAATTTGAAAGAATAAAAATAAAAAAGGGATGAGATTGAAAAATATTTATAATTTTATAAATTATTCAAAATAAAAAAATAATGATCTCAAACAAAACAATTATCAATAAAAAAATAATGACTAAATTTGAAAGAATAAAAATAAAAAAGGGATGAGATTGAAAAATATTTATAATTTTATAAATTATTCAAAATAAAAAAATAATGATCTCAAACAAAACAATTATCAATAAAAAAATAATGACTAAATTTGAAAGAATAAAAATAAAAAAGGGATGAAATTGAAAAATATTTATAATTTTATAAATTATTCAAACATAGCCTAAATTGAAGTTATTTTTTTTATGTAAAATATCTATTATTCTAAATTATGTTACTCGATAAAGAATTTATTTAACATCCCATTAGAAGAACATATATTTAAGAATTAATGTAAAATATTACTTTGACTAAGTTAAAAAAAAATGATAACTAAATTTGAAAGAATAAAAATAAAAAAGAAATGAAATTGAAAAATATTTATAATTTTATAAATTTTTCAAAATAAAAAAAATAATAACTAAAAGAATAAGGATCAAATGTGAAGGAACAAATAATTGAAGGGATCTAGAATTTTGAAGAGGAATTCAAGGAGAAGAGAGAACAAAAAAAATAATGTAGGCACATGTTATCTCATTATTAAGGGAGAGTTAGGCTTTCAAATGCTACTATAGAAAGTAGTATTTGATAAATAAATAATTTCGTATGCACCGCAAATTGCAAATTTGTTGGATATACTTTATAGTTTTATCTACTATTTTAAATGGAGCATTAAGTTTGCTTTGTATCTAGTGGGTATTTGTTTTTGGATGCTTCTATTTTTAAAGAAAATCATAAAAAATAATAGTGTGGTAATAATTAAAATGTCATTTATTGTTTAGAATAATTTGTGTTTGCAACAGGGAAGGAAAGTAGCTGTAATTGATTCTGTTTGCAATAGGGAAAGGAAAGTAGCTCTAATTGCTTCTTGCATTGAGAAATCACATCAAATGAACTGTAGGTAGGTTCATTGTTCATATGCTCAATGCCTCCACTATTTCGGGTATATCAGGTCTGGTTTAAAATTAAAAATATATTGAATCGGGTTCGACTCAGTAAAATAAATAAAATTATTTTTTATTTTTAATTATAATAATTCAAAAATTTATGTTTAATATTCAAATGACACTATATAAATTAAACGAAGATCACTTGATGATATACATTCACAAAATTTAATTACAATTCTAATTTTGTTCCTGATTATATTTTATCTAATGTTATTGCACTCTTAAAAAAAAAAAAATTGTAGTTCTCAGATATATTGCATACATGATAAAATTATAAATAGTTTAATGGAATAATAAAAAATATTTTATATAAAGTTATTTTATTTCATGATGATAGTAATAGTTAAATTAACAATATTTAAATTAAAATTCATTAATATCAATATATATATATATATATTTTATTTTATAGTTTAAATTTTTAACCAATATATATATTTTATTTTATAGTTTAAATTCTTAACCAAAATATATTAAATTATTTTTTGTTTAATTTCAATTTCAATCTAATTTTTACCAAACATATATAAGTATCAAATCAACTTCAACCAAAAATATTTTTATAAAATAATTTTTTTAAAATATAACTATAAAAAATTATCACAATGCCGAATAAACTAAAAAATATAAAAAAAAAAAGCAAGGGAGAAGAGATCAACAGAAACCACGTCACCAGAAAAGTAATCTTCGAATCATGTAAACATGCAATGCATGCAATTGAAGTTCTGATTAGTTAAAACAATCCTAGTTCTAACATCCTAGTTCTAACATAAAATCTAACGAGAACTAGATGTAATTTTGACAATAGACTGAGCATGAATTGGTGGCAAACTGGAATGGCAAAAGTTTTGCCATTCCTCCTGCTTCTGCTCTTCATTTCCTGTATATGCTTCATACATAGAAATCACAATTCTCCTTGCCGCCTCTCTTGCCTCTGGCAGCCTATCATTCAACAGATCTGCAGCAACTTGAACCAAAGAAACCAAACCAAACTCATTCATCCCTTCGAACTCCTGAAAAATTCATCCAACACAAAACCCAACTAGTCAGTAAAATTCAACAGACGGGCTAAAAAAACTGGCAATGTCAACTCAAACGATGCTACTTTATGGAGGATTTACCATCTTAGACACAAAGTTGGAGATGGATATAGCAGCTTTGGCCCTGATTCTAAGGTTGACATGGCTAACATATAGCTTAAGCTTATTAAGCAAAGGCAGAGGAGTCATGGATTTCACCAATGCATTCAAAGCCCTATCAGCTTCTTCACACACAAACTTTTTGTCTTGAGAAGCTTTAAGCAGCAGCTGCAATAGCTGTCCACCCACAACACAGGCCAAAATCAGCAACTTTTTTAACAAACCCACATGAAAAGGTAATGAAACCAAGCTGTAATCTATTACAAAAATGGGGAGAAACATAGAAGAGAAGAAGAAATAGGCCTCACCAAACTATCAAATGCATCGCTAGTAGAGTCAAGTAATTGGTCACCAAAGGCATAAAAAATATCAGATGAAGTCATAATAGAGGTCTTGATCAAAGCACTTCTCGGGTTCTTCATAGCTTTTAACACCACTGACATTACCTTTTCCCTAATGCACAAATCACACGCATGTTTAGGGTTACCAATTACCAACACATACCACATCAGCAGCCTAATGATATCATACTCAAGTTCCAAAATCACAAGCAAAAATCACTTACAAGAATGGTAACAGGAGGGAGGAATGATACAGTGCAAAACGCCTAGCATTATTCAGTGACTCGCAAACTTTAGTCCAATCCTTTGAATCTAACCTTTCAATCAAACCCTGGAAAAATTCAAATGATATAAAATCTGGGTTTGCTCTAAAAAATTGAAATTTAACCGAGAATTGAATCTTTTTATGAAAAATCGGAAAACAAAAAAAAAAACCCACCTGAGAAATGTTTTTTTTTCTTTAAATCCGGGTTTTGCTCTAAAAACTTGAAATTCAACCAAAAATTGAATCATTTTATGAAAAATCAGAAAACAAAAAAGACCCGCTCATAAGAAAGAGAAAAGGAGACTTACTTGGATCTTGGATTCAGGATCAGAAATGGGTTTGAGATCATCAGAAGAGATATAATCAATAGTGGAATCTGTGGATGGGGGCAAAGGAGCCTTGTTTTCATCATTTACACCAACCTCTGATTGCTTTTGAATTGGAACAGAAACTACTTTCACATGTTTTTTGGGTCTCTCTGGTTCTATTGGAAGCGAATTATCAATGGGTCTCAGTGCCATTTTTTCAAAAGAAAGGGCAAAATAAATGAGGAAGGAGAGATAATATGATTTTCATTAATTCATAGGGCCTAAGGGTTATTTATTTGTGAGATTGGGAATGCAATAACGGAGCATTTGTGGTGCGCAGCTCCTTTCTGTTCTTTTCAAAATTTTAAATTTTTTAGGCAAAGTTGAAAAGAGCCGTTGGGCTTCTTCTTCTTTTTTTGGTGTAACGGTCACATTTTCTTCAGTGGGATAGGATTCTCCATGATTGGTGATGTTTTTGCTAGGTCTTTCCGGTCGCTGGTTTGCATGACCAAGGAATCTTGCCGTTGCAGTACGGTTAACGATTTGAAAATTGGGGCAATTGATAAGAATAAATAATGGATTAATAATTTTCATGGGCAGGTGCTACTGTTGTTATAAACCAACCCCTACTGTTGTTATAATGTGTAGATTTAAGATCAGAGCAAATGTCTTTTTACATTTTAAAAGTATTTTAAAAAAATATTTTTTTATTTTAAATTAATTTTTTTATATTTTTAGATAATTTTGATTTGTTGATGTCATAAATAATTTTTTTAAAATAAAAAATATTATTTTCATCAATTTTGTAAAAAAAACACTTTAAAAAGCAACCGATATCATATTCTCAAACATCCCCTTAACTTGAGCTGAGTTATATCTTAAATTAAGAAAGAAGCTAACCTTGTCTGTTTAGTAGACTTATTATCTCGATCGGGCTGACTCAAGTTACAAATTGACTAGTTAACCCGAGTTGATTATATTTATTTCTTTTAATTATTATTTTTTTAGTTTCACTCTCCCACATCTCAATCTTTTTTTTTTTAATGAAAATTGGGTTTTATAATTTTTTTTATTTTTTTATATAGTTATTCTAGTCTCATAACCTAAATAACAGGTTTATCAAGATAGTCTAGAATTACTTGAGTTATTTTGTTTTTTGTACTTTTTTTAAGTTGATTTTTCTTGATTTTATTCTTTAACATTGAGTGTTTGAAAACTAGGCTTCATAATATTTTTTTTATTTTCTTTCTATGAGGTTATATCGATCTCATAATCTGGATAATAGGTTTGACATGTTAACTTGGATTGACTCAAAAAGTTTTTTTTGTTTTTATTTAAATTTAATTTTTTTAAAAAAAATTCATCACTAATAGATTAATTAGGGATTAATTTTCATAATTTATTTTGATTAGTTTTTTATAAACTTATCATAGTCTCATAACCCAAGTTATAGACTTGGTAAATTAATTTGAATTAATCCAATATATCATCGTCTCAATATTTAAAAAAGGAATGTCATCCAATACATTGTCCATTAATATTTAAAAAACATGTTATTTAATATGCATGATATTTTGAATTCATGATTAATTTTTTTATTAGAAAATACTTGAATATTTTCTTTTACATAAAAATAAAATTCATCCAACTCACACTAATAATATAGTTAAAACATGTTGTCTGATAGGATTGAAAAAAAATATCACGATAATTCCAGAAACATCCTTGTGAGTGGTCATATAGTGCCTAGGAAAGAGACTGAAGTAAATGCACTCCAGCAATCAACAATCGATTAATAAGAAAACTATGCATTTTGCTTGTACTCTTTGTTCTAGACACAATTTGATATTGCAGATGTTGAAAATTAAACTTAATTTTTTATTTTTTCAAAGAATAAAGTAATCAGTGCGCTGGTTTAGTCGGCATAATACATTTCCAGTTCAACTTATGATTTCCTGGCATTAGTTTAATTTCTTGATTGCTTAGGACTTTATGTTTATAAAAAGACTTGTAATTCAACATTATTAAGAAGTAGTATAAAAAGAAAGAGAATAGCTAAGAGAAATTAAAGAAAAAACACTTAATAAAAATATATATTCCTCTTAATCTTCTTTTTGTTCTTGAGTTTTTGATTTTAGATTATTGTTTTTTGATCTTATACCACACTTATTTTTCTTCCAACAAGTGGTATCAGAGCTTGTTTTGATTATTTAACATAGCCAATGCAAACTTCCCACTTCAATATCCTTATTTGATAAAAAAAAAAAAAAAAACAACTATGAAACTTGATGTATTAGAGTAAAAGCTTGGTTAGGTTTTTAAAATGTGTGGGAAATGGTTAAGAAAGGCTTTGAGGAGCCTATAGAAGAAGTAACATTGATTTCATCCCAAAGGAAGGCCATGCAAAAAGCATGAAGAAAAAATCAATAAGCACTCACAATCATCCAACAATGTTTAGATGATGTCACATTTGAGTTAGTGGCAAACAATATTAAAGATTATCTACAGCACAAAAGATAATCATTCACTGCAAATAAATAAGCTTACTTGAAATCTCACCTTCAGTTGAAACAAACTTCTAATCTTTGTATTTATGTTAAATGCAACTTGTACGTTACTTTTATAAAACAATTCACGATAATTAAAAAAACTATATTCGGCAACTTTCTATAAAACACAACCACTGCTAAGCAAGCATAAGAAGTTTTATAACAATCAAATCGAAAAGCTAATAATATGAGAAATGTATGTCTATAAAAGTTATGTTGTGACTTAAAAAATTATATATGTTTGAATCAGAGAATATTTCAAAATAATTTATAAGAGTATTGGTCGTATACAATTAAATAAGGAGATATGAGGAGAAGATAAAGATAATTATATGGTAGAGAAGATCTTATACTCGTTACAAAAGAACCATTATTTGGTGATCGTGATACAAGAGTCACAAAATATGGATGTTATTTCAATAGAATGTCTCATATGAAAATTACAAGTTCATGAGAAAAGAGTTAATAAAATTCAAGAAGATATAGGTGCATAAGAACTTTTTTCAAAGTAAGAAGGTTTTGAATATTTCCATGGGGGTAAAGGACATAGACAAAGTAGAGAAAGAGGTAGATTTGGAAGAGGTCATGATAGCTTTAATAGGTTAACCAATCGAGCGTATGAAGCAAACCGATTGACTTATTACACTAACAGTGACAATTCAAAATCCAGGTTTGACAAAACAAAGGTTAAATGCTATAATTATCAAAAGATATGTGATCATGCCTGGGATTGCTGGAATCCAACCAAAAAAGTTAAGGAGAATGCGAATCTTGTTATAGAAAAGGAGAAATAAACCACCCTATTACTAATCCATGATAAATGAATGCAAGCCAACAAGAACATGTGGTATCTGGATAATGATGTCAGCTATCATATATATGGAGATATAGATAAGTTTAGGGAGCTTGATGAATCAATTAAAAGTAATGTCACATTTGCAGATCATTCAAAAATATCTATATAAAAAAAAGGCATAATTATCATAAAATTAAAAAATAAAAGTCATTAATTTATTGGTGATGTCTATTATATCTCTACTATATATATATATATATATATATATATATTGAGTTTGAGATAATTATTGGAGAAAGGTTATAAGATTAAAATGAAATATTGTATCTTAACATGACTTGATATTCATGAAGCTATGATTACAAAGATAACCATGATAAAAAAACATAATGTTTTTGCTAAACATAGACACATATATGCCTAAATGGTTAAAGGCATGTATGAAAGATTAGACTTGACTTTAGGATATGAGACTTGGGTATTTAAATTTCAATAACTTAAAGAAAATGGCACAAAAAGATATGTTGAAGGGTTTATTATCCATTATACATCCAAATCAGTTGTGTGAAGGATGTTTAATAGACAAGCAGTTCTGCAAGAGCTTTCTAAAGGAGTCTACATCTAGAGTAAGTTGACCTTTTCAAGAGATACATGTAGATGTGTTTGGTCCTATCAAACAATGTTTGTTTGGTAAAAATTTATATTTTTTATTTTTTATTGATGATTATACTAGAAAAACTTATGTATATTTTTTAAAAGAAAAGTCTAATGTGTTTAGTTGTTTTAAGAAGTTTAAGACATTAGTTGAAAAAAAATGATTATTTTATAAAATCACTTAGGATGGATAGGACATTAATTTTTTTCCTAATGATTTTTGTAAAGATCATAGTATAAAAAGACTCTTAACAGTGACTAAATTCCTATAATAAAACAAGGTGATGAAAAGAAAGAATAAAAGTATCCTTAACATGGCAATAAGCATGCTCAAAACCAAGAAAGATGCCAAAAAAGTTTTTGACCGAAGTTATAAATTGTGCTATCTATTTTTCAAACATGTGTTTTGCCAAGAGGTATGAAATAGAAGAAAGCCAAATGTTACTAAGCATTGGCTATGTACATCTAAATGATCAAGTAAAGACCAAACTAGATGACAAGAGTAAAATGATGATCTTTATGGGCTATGATCAAATGTCCAAAGGATATAGCTCTACAACCCCAATAAAGGAAAGATAATGATTAGTAGAGATGTTGAGTTTAATGAAGGAGCATATGATTGGAAGGTAGGTAATGGTGAAAAATATTTTTTTTTATTAGTTCTTGATGAAAAGGAGAAGAGCTATGAAGATCATAAAAAACAAGCCACAACTCTATAATCACCAATGATGTCATCTTCACCTTTATCTTTAACTTTTAGTGGAAGTTTAAGTCATGGTAATCCATCAAGTCCACCGAAAAGGATGAAGAGTCTTAATGAGATATATAAGATAACTGTTCTTATTGATGATTATGTAATGCTATATTGTCACCTTGCTATATATAATCCTATAATGTTTGAAGAAGTAATAAATGATGAAAAATAAAGAATTGCTATGGATGAAAAGATTGCATTAATTGAGAAGAATAACATATGAAAATTGATTCCAAGACTAAGTGGAAAGAAGCCAATAGATGTCAAGTGGATCTACAAAGAAAACAAAAATGCAAAAAGATAGGTGGAGAGATATGAGGCAAGGTTAGTGGTAAAATATTAATATGAGATTGACTATGATAAGGTTTTTGCTCTCATTGCTAGATTGGAGACCCTTCGATTAATCATTATCATAACTACTGAACTTTGATGGAGAATCTATCAAACGGATGCCATGCAATTAAAATCTATTAAAATGTATGATGTTAATTGTAGACATCAAATGTTTGTGGATATGTAAGATAATATAATATTAAAATCTATTATAATGTATGATGTTAATTATATGCATCAGATGTTTAGCTTCGGCATCTGATACCTACTTCATTTAGGTATGATCTAATCTGTCACTATCTTTTAGAATTTTTTTATTGATTAAAATTTGGAAAACTTTAATTAGAGAATAACGCAATCAATATTATTACTTTTCTCATCATCTGCTGAAATATTATCCTATGTTGCTTCACATCCCTATAAAACCCTTCAATTTTTACTAAACCAAGTTCTTATATGTAACAACATACAAATGCTTTTAAGCCAAAGAGTGCATAAAATTAGTGCATAAAATGACTTGTCGAATAAGTATGGCATGTACTTGTAAACAACCATTTGGGATTTCATATTAACATCACATTTATTTTACACTTTCTATCTTTAATACTTAATGATATACTCTACTATGTAGTTTTACACTATATATATATATACACTCTTATATAAAATGAACAAAATGATTGGTGAAGAGTTTTTGATATTTTAGCTAAATCTTAATAGATAATCATAAATTAATTATAATATTCATTTTTATATTTCAAAACATGAGAAAAACATATTTTTATTTTTTTTTATAAAAAAGTATGCTTGGAAAACTTTTAGGATTTTCCTGTGTGCATGAAAATAAAATATTTTTTGTTTTTTGAAAGAAGAAATTAATTTAAATTTTTTTGTTAGGAAAGTTTCAAAGAAAACCATATAGTCCAGTATTATGTAAAATTAATTAGAAAACATGCAAGAAAATCATAAATATTTTGAAATGACCCTTAGAATGTTTTTGTAATTTTTTCTTTTTTTATATAATATTATTATTATATTATTAAATATAAATTGGGTTAGACTCGACCACCCATCTGGGTTGGGCTGACACAAGTCCAACCCGACCTAGTCGGAAGGGATCAACTGTAACCTAACATACCCTTCTTCCTTTTTTTAGGTGGGTTGGACTCGATCCAGCCTAAATGGGTCTAGCCTGAGCCCAACAACCATGTTATTAAATAATTGTGTATATAACGAATTCTTATTCTGCATGTTGCAACCTTGCACAACAAGGAAAGGGAAAGGAAGAAGTTTATATAGTGCAGGGATGGTGTGGCTGGCGTCATTGGGAGGCTAATGTGAGGCTACTAGAGGTGATAATGAAAGACTTGATGGCTAGAGTTGGTTGTGGGTTGAAAAAGAATTTTTCAACCAAGAGGAAAAAGGAGAAGTTGGTGTGGTGGTTCTTGTCATCGGCGAAGGGATAGTTTGATAGAGAAGGCTGAGTTGCTGTCGCTCACGGCATAAGACTTTTTGTTAAATAAAAAAACAAACTTTTGCAACTTTAATTATACTTTATATAATCGTAGGGTTAAGTCTTGTGTTAAACTTATACCATTATAGTTATAAAATCTAAACTAGCTTGGTGTGTCAATATAGAATGTGACTAATTGAAGTTTGGACAATCCATATTAAAAAAAAAATAGAATAAAAAAATACTTATCTTATTAGGTTAAAACTCAACCCTTAATTGATTGAATTTTTTTTCTTATTAGGTTAAAACTCAACCCTTAATTAATTGAATATTTTTTTCTTAAAAATTAAATTAAACAATATTATTTTATTTTATTTTTTAAAATTAATTATTGAACTGATGGGGTCTATAAATTAGCTCCACCTATGAAAGTAATGCAGGTGCTAAGTGGAGAGTTAAAAAAAGGGCTTTTCATTACTTGTTTTTCATGTTCCAATCGGAAACTAAACAAAATGTTAAAATGTTTTTTTCTCTTTTATAAATGTTATTTCTACAAAATCATTAATAAGAAAACCACAACCAATAATAAAGTGAGGCTAACAAAAAAAATAAATCAATTAAAAAAAATAATATTAAAATTATCAAAAAAATAAAAAATTTATTTGTTTCACTTTAATATAATTGGCTTTTCATTTTTTTTTCATTGAAGTATAGATAAAAAAAAAAAAAACTATATTTATAATATTCAAAATAACATCTCCGCCCGGAAATGCTCTGACCGTGCCATCAAGATGTGGAGCGCCGTTCTTGTCATCACCGTTGACACAAAGTTAGATGTTCATAATTCGGGCCCTTTCTAGCTTAATTTCAGCTGATTTGTCCATCAAAGAGAGACAGTAATGTTGTTTGGAGTACTCAAACAAAGGGGTAGGGGCCCTCTTCTGCCCAAAGCTCCTGAGGGACGTCGCTGGCGTGCGTGCTGCTTTGTTTTTCAAAGAGTTGGCAGAGTAAGCCCAGACTGGGAACTTGCGAGTGGCTGCGGTTGCGCAACTCAGAGAAGGGATCACCCTGAGTTTTTGCAGCTGAGCTACGGCAATATTAATCCTCCATGCAAGCTCAAAATTGCCCAGCTGCAATACGATGCAACATATCCGCAGTTCAGCTGCTAATCTGCTTTCCAGGAGTTTCACCACCTGAAGCAAAGTGATACTGCAATCGGCGAGGATGGACGGTACTCCTTCATGCAGTGCCTCGAGGAGTTAATTTGACTATAGAATCCGATAGTCATGCAAAAAAGAAGAAAGAAAAAAGGCGTCTACCCTGCCTTAGAGCTCATGCACGCTCTCGCTTGTATTAAACTAGTTATTTACCATTGTATGTGAACTGGATTTTTAAACTATTTTGGTCAGCTGTTTGCTTAGTTTTCCTCGTGGGAGATAAATACAAGCAAAAAAGGTGGAAAGAACACTCCTTTTCCTCCTTGCAAGTTTTTACTCCTTGAAGTAGGTCCATTTGATAATTATAACAATTTATATGGTTATTTGAAGATATTATAATTGTGGTGTTTTCAAGTTTCAAAATAGTATATAGTTTTATTTATTGTATTTCGATTATTTATCTTATTACTTAGTTATTTTATAGTTTGGTTAATTGCTTTGTCATCATGATAGTTATAAATAGTTAAGTATAATTCCAATAAATAAAAATTATTGTTACCTTATAAATAATATTATATGAGTTGAAAAGAACATTTTTATTTAGTTATAAACTAAAAAGCATTCAAACTCATCTAAATATTATCCCATTATTGTTTGTGTAATTATAATCTTAAAAAAGTAACAAATTAGCCTCTAAGTAAAACAAAATTTCTAAACTTTTTACTTCCAATTCGAGCATAGCGGGACAAGCCAGACATAATCTTAAAAGGGTAAAAAGGTAAAAAATGATATTCTAAAGAGGAAGGAAGAAGAAAATCGACCTGTCGTTTAATTATGGTGTCATACCAGAAAATCAAAGGTCCTCTTTAGTGCCGCGAAACAAAATAAAAAACCACCATCTTCACAATCGCCCCATCAAGATTTTCCAAAAAGATCCGAACTTTCTTCATTTTTTTTTTTCAAAATTCTAAATCCCCCAATTCAGTTCAATTCAATTCTCTCTCTCGTTCTTTTTACCTCGCAAAACCCTAATTTCTGGCAAGAATGCTTATTTTGTAGATGGGTTTTGGATTTCTAGGGTTTTCGACTTAAAAAAATGGGTGCTTTAACAAGTAGTGGTAACCACCAAAGAGATCACCCATGTAATTATAACCCATATTCAAATTCTCCAGATTTTCACATCTCTAAAAAGCCCAGATTCTCTACCATGCATCAAACCCGTAAATTCAACAACCAAACCCTAGGTTCTTCTAACAGTATTGCCTCTAGAATCTCTAAGTACCCAGAAACAGCTACGAAGTTTCGCCGAGAGGTTCATGCCCCTTGTAGTTTTCAGAAATTTACCTTGTCCACGGTTAAAAGTGGTGGTTTTAGTGAAAAGGAGAGAAATCTTGGTCGTGAAGGTGATGTAATGGGGAATTTCTTGAGCAGAAAGTTGGATTATGCGAAACAAAGCGCGTTTGGTGCGATTAGGTATTTGGTCGAAGAGAAAGAAGTGATTGATGTTGATGATGAGAGTGAGAAGACTGAGAAAGAAATTGTGTCTGAGGATTCTAGTATTGAAGAAGTTGAGGTTTTCGAAGAGGATGGAAGAGAGGGAGGGTCTGCGGTTTCGGACTGGATGTTGCGAAATGGGGTTGTGGGCAGTGAGAATGATGGTGATGTTAAAATTTTGGAGGAGAGATCAGTGGTTACTATTGATGGGAATTTAGGTGTTGAGAATACAGGGAAGATGTTGAGTTCATTGGCATTGAATAATGAATTTGGGGTTTTGACTGTTGAGACTTACAAGAAGTTGTTGGTGGATACAGAGAGGAGGAACGGGAGATTGGGATCATTGAAATTTGAGATTGAATACAATGAGAAAAGGTGGGATTCATTTAAGGCCTTGCGACCTGTGAAGAAGGAACCTGTGGAGGTGAGTTTTCCTAGTTGTTTTATTGAACTTGAGTTTTAGGTCTTCATACATTGTTTTGTTAGGGAGTTTGAGTGGTGTTTCCTTTTTTAGTTTAGGAAGAAGTATCTTTCTTAGCATGCCTATATTTTTATTTTTTTAATGAAGTGTTGTTCTACTGGAAAAAATGATTTTCAGGAGATATCGCGAGAGCCTTTTATCCCTCTTACACCTGAGGAAGAAACCGAGGTTAAACAAGCATTTTTTCCCAACAATAGGTATATTTGATCGATATTTCCTTTTGATTGCATTATTGATATTGCTGAGATAACATTATGTTGTTCATTTCGGTAGGAGGAGGGTCTTGGTCAGTCATGGCTATTCCAATATTGATATTACTGGACAAATTTTGCACTGCCTTGCACCAGCAGCATGGTTGAATGATGAGGTGATGATTTTGGATTATAGTTTTTTTGATAGTTATAGTTACCAATGTGTTTTCCCACTTTTTGTAGATTGAAGTTAATGGTTCATGCATATATTTAAAATGTAATGTTACCGAGAATTAGTTATTTTACTGAGCTGCTAATATGGTTTTGTTGATACGTTTGTGTTTTCTTTTTTCAGGTCATAAATTTGTACATGGAATTGCTCAAAGAAAGGGAAAGGAGAGAACCAAAGAAGTTCCTAAAATGTCATTTTTTCAATACCTTTTTTTACAAAAAGGTATGTAAATTTACTCTTTGCCCTTCTATCTTTTTAAACATGAGTCCTACTGTAATGCATGGAAGTATTAAAAATAGTGCTCTTGGCAGCTATGGTTCAATTTTCTTGATAGTTAGTGAAGTTTGAGATGTCAATTGTGTGAGCCTGTTTCTCCGCTTTATGTCCCCCCCTGGCATTGTTCATCCTTTTCTTACTGTTATTTATTCTCAATTCAAATAACTAATTTCTCTGGTCTTGAAAAAGTTCTTTTCTGTGATGCTTCCTTCCGAGTCCATGTTTCCTAGTCAGCAACAGTTAGAAAAAGATAATTCCCGAAGCTCAACACCCCTCCCCCCTCAAAAAATAATAAATAAATAAATAAATTAACAGAGCTGTTCATTCTATCCTGTTGCAGCTTTCTTCTCATAATGATTGCATATGTTATTAGAGTTCAGAATTTTTCTTATAATTATTTGTTTATTGTTTTTCTCTTGTTTCTGACTGTGTTTGTTGTGTTTTGGCTGTGATTTTCTTTTTTTTAAGCTTGGAATATAACCTAAATGTTAATATCCAGTTAACAGGTGGAGGCAAGGGTGGCTATGATTATAGAGCTGTCAAAAGATGGACCACAGAAAAAAAGTTGGGATATTTCTTGATTGACTGTGACAAAGTAAAACAACGCAAATCCTTTCCACTTTTCTGGCACTTATTTTTGTTCACTGTTAGTTGTCATATTCTTATTTTTTCTATTTTGCTCAGATATTTGTCCCTGTTCACCAAGAGATACATTGGTGTTTGGCAGTAATTAACAAAAAGGATCAGAAGTTCCAGTATCTTGATTCACTCAAAGGAAGGGACAACAGAGTTCTTGAAAGTTTGGTATGTTTTGTTTTGTTGTCTACATATTCGTATATCTAGAGCATGCCACTAACTAGTTCAAGGGACCTTGTAGCTAAAGCATCAACCTCTCTATTTGTAATTGACTTGGTTCCATTGAGACTTCTTTGGAAGCTAATGGACCATTGATTGCAGCCGTTTCTATACTTTTCAAAAGCCTGTCCCTGCAACTAAACTCTTAAGTCTGGAAGCCTGCAGTTAAAAAGTTGGATTACATATTGAAGGATAAAGATTATGCCCTTTATGCATTTCCATTTTTCCCTTAGTGCATAGCAGATGCTTGTTTGATCCAACTATATATATAGATGGCTACTAACATTCGGGTGAGGAGTTTACTTTTAAAAGCACTAAATGATGCATATAATTTCCTTTTGCACGTCCTATTTAATGCTATGAAATCATCTCTCCAAAAAACAGATTTAAAGAATAAGCTCCAATCAGCAAACGGCTTGTATTAGGCTCCTATATGGGATACAGGACCTTCTAGGTAGGCAGACATGCCTCTGATACGTTTTTGGGGAGAGCAGTTTCCCCTTATGATAGAAAAGGATGCTTTGATTCTGGCCATGTTTTGCGAGAATCCTTTCAGAATTCTTTGGGGTCAAAAGGGTTTGGTGATTTTCTGAAATTAGTTAGGTTTTGGAGCTGGTATCATTATTTTGCAGAATTTACTCTAAAGTCTAGTCGATCACACAGGTTTTTCCTTTGATTAAATTCTTGAGAGAATTGTAAACTATAGGATTTATAAGAAAGATAGTGTATTGAGGATTGTGGAGGTGTGCATGTATGAATCATCTTACAAAGGGTCTTTGATCTTCTGAAAGTTGGTTAGGTTTTGGAGCTGGTATCATTACTTGCAGAATTTACTCCCTCAAGTCTAGCTGATGAAACAAATGTTTTTCCTTTGATTATATTTTTTAGATGTTTGTAAAGTAAGGATTTGTGAGACAGATAATTATTGAGGACTGTGGGATCGCTCATGTATGACCATGAATTATGAGATTAATGTGCAAACCTCAAGTTTTATCTCTGGTAACAAGTGTGTCGCTGTAGCATTAAGATGGTTTATCTTGTATTCAGGAAATTTGAGTTGTGAGTCTGTGACCTTGCACTTCAATGGCTCCAAATCTTTATGCTTATTGCTGTTAGTTGCAAAACTGAAAAAGAGGGGGAAATGAAAAATATATGGGAAAAATGCTCAATCACACAACTTCTTCAATCTTGGCTGATGTTGTTTATTTATGTTTACCAGGCTAAATACTATGCTGAAGAAGTTAAAGACAAGAGTAAGAAAGACATTGATGTAAGTAATTGGGAGCGTGAATTTGTTGAAGACCTTCCTGAACAGCAGAATGGGTGTGTATTCGTTATTCTTATGTCATTAATTTTCTCTTGGAATCTAGTGGCATATATATATATATTGTTTGCTACCATTTGTTGAAAAAAAAAAAAAAAGTCTGTAAATCATCACATCTGCTGAAGCTTGTGAGAGGGTCTAAAAGAAATACCCTGTTAAAAGCTTAACTTCTACAATAAAGAATGAATGATAAAGAAATACAATTTAACTCAACTAAGCCTCAGTGGCAAAATAGTTGGGGCAGCTAAATGGTCCAGCCTTTTTGGTTCTTTCATGATCCCGTGGACTAGATTTTTTGTGAGCTGTTGTGATGTTATATCTATAAATGGCAAAAGTCTGTCAAATGATCCATAGAATTAGCAGGGTTTCCTCCCTGGCTTTACATTTAAAATTGGTATGTAGAAAGAGTCGAAAGGAGCTTAACATGCTTTAACGTGGATGCAATTATTGTTCTCTTTCTTTCTCTGTTGTCTTAAATGTTGCATTTTCCCTTATGTGATGAAAATATGATTGGCTTTAAAAAATTTAGGATATGGTGAGCTGTTAAGTTTTAGGCTGAGGTTTCTTAGTCCTGACCCATATTCATTGTTATTGTTCATTCTAGTGGGTCATAACTTGATTTTAACTGCTTTGTTAAGGAAACAAATGGGCACGTGTACAATGTAATGCTTACACGGTATTAGAAAATGATGGATTAATTGATAAAAGAATCTCAATTTACTCATTCTAGTGGGTTATAACTTGATTTTAACTACTTTGTTAAGGAAAGGAACAGGCACGTGTACAATGTAATGCTTACTCGGTATTAGAAAATGATGGATTAGTTGATAAAAGAATCTCCATTTACCGCTTGACTTTGTCTGAGTTTCCTTATATACTTTTTGGATAATACTTTCTTACCGAGTATCATTGTTATCTTGTCTATGCTGTAAATGTTTTGAAGAAACCATGTTACAAATTTACGCGGGCTACTTATGGTGCTTCATCGCTGAGGTGCCCATGTTCCCTTAACATCTCCATCAATTCTTTTCTACACTGTAACTGTTTTGTAAGAGTTCCCTCAAGGAACTAGTATGTGTTCCTGAAGTTCAGTCCATGTGTAGCTTCAGTCTGGTTGTGTGGACTTTCCCAATTCAATTCTGCTAAACACCTTGATCCACACAAGTTGTTTATATCAACTATTTAAATTATTTCTGGTATTAACATCATTTCCCTGTAAATAGGTATGACTGTGGTGTGTTTATGATCAAGTATGCTGATTTTTATAGCAGAGGTATAGGACTTTGTTTTGGCCAGGTAAGATGATTACGGGTTTAGCAATGCTGGTATATTTTCTCTTGTATTAACAAAATTTGCTTAGTTCTCTAATTTATAGTTATTAGCCTGCATTAGTTGAAGATTAGAAATATGGAATTTGAAAGCCCATCCACCTGTCATAGATAAACAGCTTTGATGGCTTCTTTTTCTCCAATGGCCTCATCGTGGTGGCTATCATCACTTGTTGTTCAAGGTTTCAAGCCAATGAACCAACTGGTTGATCTGCCAGTAGGGGTCAGTCATCCAATGATACCCCCTTTGTCTATGGAATGGATGCCACACTCCTGGTCAGATTGCTAAAAGTCCTTACAAGAGAAACCTCATTCCTTTTTTTTCTTTTGTGGTACAATAAAACCTATTTATTTATGTTTCTACATATTGAGTCATCCTGGAAACAAATCTTGGGCAACTATGTAGGAAACCAATAACTGTTGTCACCCGAAAGCTCAAATCTATATTTCCTTTGTTTGTAGGAGCACATGCCCTATTTTCGGTTGAGGACAGCCAAGGAAATTCTGAGATTGAGAGCTGACTGATTGAAAGTGTACATGTCCTCAAATAACATGTATCCATTATTTTGTATTAGCGATTCTGCAATCCGCCATATTTGACAGATGATTATAAATTGCCTGTGCCCTGTGAATAGAGGAGAGGGTCCTTCAGCCTTCTTCAAGTGTCGATCTGGTAGCAACACAAGCAGCTCCAGTTTACCCCGATCATATAATCGATCAAAGATTATTCCTTGTGCAATGACCAGTACAATATCGATGATGAACATGGCAGGACTGGTGGCTGGTAAGATGAGTGCAAGCTGAGTTGTGAGGGATTTTGTTTTTGCAAGAGTTGATCTAGGAAATGTCATGGTTTTTTGTAATTTCCAGAAACGAACGAGGATTTTGCTTCTCTTCTCACGCGTGTTATTTGCTGTCTGCTCGTTCAATTCATTCAACCTGGCTATTTTAGCCGTCCTACCGTGGTGGTTGGTTCATAATTGTAATGATCAAGTTTCTGCTTCTTGGGAAAAGAGAAGTACATGGTGGTCGTTTCCTTGGAGTATTTTAGAATTCTAACATGTTTGAACAGAACTGCTGTTAGAGAATATACTGTTTTTGAGAATAATAGATGTTAACGAAATCTTGTCCCCTATAATTTAAAATTTAATAAAAGATTTAATGATCTAGAAATGAGACTCCAGAGTGATACTTGATTTGTTAAAATTAAATTAAATTTTATTAATTTAAAATAATTAAAGTTATGGAGAATAAGTGTAAATAATTAGAAGATATTCACCCTTCTTTTCTTGTGAGTTGGGGAAGGTTTGTCCTCCCATTTTTCCTTTATTCCTTAATTTATATGTACTTTAATTTGATCCATTCAAATTGTGTTTTAATTTAGGGTTTTACTTGGTGTTTTTTTTTTGTTGGCTTTGATACCAAAATCTTGCAATAACAAGAGAAATTTTTTGTGCTTTATCTTGCAAAACAAAATAAATTTTGATTAATTTAAATAATTAAGTTTTAAAGGGTTAAAATTAAAAATATAACAAATCGAGGAACTACGGTAAATATAGGCTGGTGTGTACAACACACACTAGCATTTTAGACATTTTTATAATCTTTAGATAGCTCGTGAAGTGGTTATAGACTAATTTGTCATCAATGTTTTATTATTTTTTTTCTTTTCCTCTCTAATTTTCATTAATGATTCAAAGTTTTAGGATGATTCTTTTATTTATTAAGATTTTAATTTTGATTTTTTTATTTTAATTTTAAATTTTTTTGGGCTCTTTTATAAAATTTCATTTTGTTTTCAATTTTATATTTGTGATATGTTATTTTTTTAAATTTGGTCTTCATTATTTTTATTTTTGTCATTTTGTTAAATTAATTTTTCTTTTCAATTATGATATTCATTCTTTTAATTGTTATTTTTTTAATTCTTTTATATAATTGATTTTTTAAAAGTAACTCTTTAAAATTTGATTGAATTGGAATTCATAGTTTTTCAAAAAAAGCACTTTTAGTCTAATAATTTGAATTACATATTCAAAAACTTAACATGGATTAACATCAATTTTTTTTTGTTTTCTTAAATTTTTTTTATTTTAATTTTACCATTCAAAATTAATTTTTTTATTAAAAAAATTAGCCATTATTTTTTTTTACTTACTTTTATTACTCGGGTTATAATTTATCTTTAATTTACTTGTCTTTTATTTAATTGTAAACAAGAATTAGACTCCATCAATTTTCGTTTTGTTTTTTTTTTCCAGGAAATGCAAATAGATCTTTTTTTTTTCATCATCAAACTAAAATAAAACAATCACAATTATCAAATATATAATCTGAATTGTCGATCTTCCATCTATAGAACATGCTTGCAGCGTTGCGAAAGAAAAAATAATTCAACTCGCCGCGTAACTCAAGCCCCAAATATAGCCTATCAAACACGTTTACATATTCTTTTTGCATTTATCTTTTTATCCTCAAACGCTAATAAAAAACAAAGCGCATAATTTGAGACTACCACTGATTCAGACATCGCTTGAAATTCTCTTTTCCTATTAACGATTCAGTACAATGTTGAGTTAGCTCAAGGAGCAATCCGGGTCATAATTGGAAGAAGGGTAATTGCAGAAGACCAAGGAATTATACGGTATCTATTTCAATCTGTTTTTTTTTTTTTTTAATTTCAATTTCCTGAAATTTACCTTGAACAACATCCCAAGCCACAAACCCATACATGTCATCAAACTCGTGTACACAATCCCGTTTAACACACCCATTAACATCAATGAACATGAATCCCCACCGCCACAACAGCCAAAAGCCAGGATGCCAACAGCAACATTTGTCCTTGAGCACAGTCGATGTGGAGTCCAGTTGCATTAGACACTGACAAAAACCAAACACCATTCCCCCGCTTGCTGACTGCAAGAGTCAAATTTAAGTTCATAGAAGGGAATTAATTATATACAGGTAATTGAGATTAAATCTCCTTTGCTGGAGCCAATTATATTGAATCAACAAGGACAAAATCATGTTGTTGTAAAATACATGAGATGAGAAATTACAAGACAGGGCAGGATGCCTCGGCGTAGCAGGCAACGCAAGTGCTGCATTAACGAGGAACTCTCTTCCGACTAAGTATCTCCTGTTCTTTTAGTCGATGCTGGAACCTAGCAAGGCGTGCTTGAAGGCTAACCAGGCCAGCTGCCTTGCGCGACAGCACAAAGCTCAACTGGGTCACATAGTTGTCAATCAGACTGCCTGGTTGGTCAACTTCCGCCAACAGTTTCATTTCCTGGTACACAAAGCCACACAGCATTAGCACCCTGATGCTGATCATGCAATTAAAACAAAAGGAAGCAACGCAAGTGGATGGGTGTTCACTTACTTCACGAACAATCTCCATTGTATCCTCTATTTCTTTTCTATGAGCAGCGATTAGGGCCTCTTCTTCCTAGAAAATCCCAAAAAGATTATCAATTACGGGCACAATAAATATCTAACTAGACTGCACAAAAATTAGTCAAAATACCATATATACTACCAACCTCTAGTATTGCATTTATATTCCCATCAGGAGGATAAGGTTCATACTGTCGTGGTCCAGTGTTACTTGCACTGAAGTTTCCTGTATTCTGCTGCTTTGAATTTCCAGTGGGGAGATCAGGTCCACTGCCATCTTTTTTCAACCAGTTCCCTGATTTTTCTTCTCTGGATCCTTTTCTGCAGGTTGGTGACACCTTCGGCACTTTCTCTTCTGTATCAACTGAGTGCTGGGTGTACAATGAATGGACCTTTTGACTCGTCAAGCCACCAAAGGAACTGCTACTTTCATACCTCTCCCTGTCTGCTAAGCCAGAGGTCAACCCGCTTTCTTCTCGTCCATTGTATGAAAAACCTGATGTAAAACTTGAGGGCTGTTTATCATAATCAACAGTAGGATTGACAGATGGAGTTTCTTTTTCCACAACCCTTCTACCCATATCTGGCACTTTGACCTCTTGTTGCTCATAAACACCATCAACATCAGCAGAGACTGGCAGAGATGATATAGAGGAAGCATCCTTATTAGTTGGTGGTAATGAACTTACAGCCTGATCCTTTTTTGCATTCCCACTTTTAGAAAGACTTTTAACCCTGTCATTTAGATAAGCATGCTTATCATTGAAGGGACAAGAGACCACTGCAACTATATTTCAGTTGAAGCAATAGGAACATGCTTACCTATCTGCATATCTCAATGTATTGAGTGTATGTTCACATGAGCCGGCATTTGGGGATATGCAAGAGATCATAACTGTCCTAGAGTTGCCCACAAAAGAATCACGGAGTACTTCTGTGAGCTTGCTCCCCCGGAATGGTATATGGATCTGGTCATTGTCCAGAGCACGAATGCACTCCTTGAGAGCCAAAAGGCTCTTGTTGATTTCTGCACCTTCAATCCTGCAAAAAACCATATGGAACATCATGAAGTGCAAAACTGCCTTCCCAACAACAATCCAAAGCCATAGTGATTGTTGAACTACCACATCAGACAAGAAAACTTTTTGCAATGAGTATAACATATCCATCATCAGTGGTCATGAGGATGGACATCAGGCAAGATGATAGTGTCAATCTAGTTTATGCTGTTTCATGTACCATTTGGAGAATGAATCCCATCGGTACAAGACTGGCATTGGTAGTTTAGGTGCCAGGAACCAGAAAAAAATGCACTAGTTTTAGAGAAGTCTTAACGTGGATCTCTTACTGAATCTTTAAACTACCCCCACAGCAAACATAATGTGATGGATCAAGATACCAAAAAAATAACATGACCTGACTCTCCTAAATAAAACCTCGACAATACCAGCTAAAATCCAGCACCTTAATTAGAAGAAAATTAGTTCGCCCGCCTCCAGCTCAATGAATTCTAAACATGTGTATGGGATACTCAGCTGATTGATGGCCCCAGTGAACCATGCAATGCCAAAGAGGCAACCAGATTGCAAAAGATAGCACTACCAGTCTTCATCACAAAACCAAAATCCATTGAATAGTTAAACACTGCCTGACAGAGGTGCAGGAAGAATGGGAAGATCTTTGAAAAAATTCATTCTAGGAATTTTGAAATTTTATTTGTTTTACGTAGCAAACTCATTTACCTTGAAATCCTGAAGGTTTCTTCAGAAAATTAACTTTATCAAACGAAGTAACTGCTTCAGACATAATAAATGAGTAATTAGCATCTCTACCATAGAAATTTGTATTTTTCTGTCCCCAAATTCTTTAAACAGACCATGCTCAAAAGAGAAAAAAATCTGGGGAAACCTGCCCTATTGGCACACTAGTCATGCAGCAAAAACAGGCCTTGATGTTGTTGATCAACAGATCGTATTTGATTGGCATGAAATAATAGATGGATTCTTCAAAACTCAAGCAATGGAGTAGAGTAAGTAATTAACAAAAACCAGAGTAATGAACTTGAAGTTAGAGCAAAAGAGGAGATGAAGAGTATGGTTCAGATAAACAGTACCTGGTTTGCCGGTCATTGTCAGTGGTGTCTGCGCCTCGTTCACTGCCAGCAAGATCAATAAATGAAATTTTCCCAACTACTTTTCCACTTTTAGACTCATTCACATCATTGTTCCTCCTAGAGTCCTTCACTTCACTGTGCTTCTTAATGGCGAGTTGTAAAATAGCATGTGATCTTGAAGATTCTTCATTGGCACCAGTAGATCCTGTACTTCTGGCAGCATTCCCCTTCTCAATAAATTCCTTAACAATTTGTACATCAGAAACTTCAAATTCTTGCAGTCCAACAATGCAAACTTGTTGCCTACCATCTTCTCTCATACAAAGTTTCCTAATTGAGAAGAACAATTGAATTCAGCATGTGGTTGAACTCATTAACCATTCACACTTCAAGACTTTTAGACACATGAATGAACACAAACATCAAAATTATTCTGAAGAAAACATATGGCCTGCTTGACAAGGGACACTGCTGCTTCTATGGTTACACTTTAATTAACTCAAGTTATGAAGCTAGCCCAAAAATTTTTTAAGAAAAAAGTGAAGAAATTACCGTCTGTAAATGGATGTTACAGATTCAAAGTGAAGGTGAAATTACAAAGCAAATGGATATTATAAAATTATTGTTAAAGAAAAAAAGTCCTTTTTATTACTTCTTATGCCACAACCACACTGGAGAAACTTATACAAATGTGACTTTTAAGTCACCATAGCAAGCACCCACGGAACACGGTGACTGAGGAATCATATCAGCCAAGGTTTCAAGTCATATTTATCCCCATTACAAACTGAATCTAATAGATACACAAGTTCTGAAGACAGTTTTTTTAAGGGAAAAAAAAAGAAGAAATAAACCAGTTTGAACAGGGAAACACTAACTTTCTTTCACTGAGAAGATCAAAGAGTTTTCCACCATAAATTTCAAAGAAGCTAAGCCACAATTTGAATCTCTGATTACGATAAACTGGCTGATGCAACAATCTAACAAGATCTTCAGCAGCTCTAAGAGGCAGGGGCTGCATTGTGAATGTCTTACCACTACCTGAAATAAAAGCAGCATCAGGATTTCAGCTGTGCAGAAGAGTTTTAACTGAACTTGACTTCAGAAAGAGGCAGCATCTTTGAAACAAAAACTTCAAAGTCAAGATAAGTAATGAATTAACACCCCCCCTCCATGGCTTCCACCACAGAGAAACCAAAACAAATGTGCAGAAGGTGAAAACAAGTGAAAGTGCTGTATGGAATTATTATTTTTTTTCAAAATTCATAGAAACATTGATCCAGAGACTTAACCTGGGACAATTTATAAAGAAAATGTATCAACAGAAAAAAAATGGACATAATGAGGAAAAAATATAGCAAGCATCCATCAAAAAGGATTTCTACCTGTCTGACCATATGCAAAACATGTGGCTTTTGTTCGCTGAAAAATGGTGGGAATAATTGGTTCCACAGTAACCCGATATACCTGTTTCAGAGAGGGAAGCAATCATTTCTTTGAGCCAACCAATAAAAAATTAAAAAGGAACTACTTCACTAATAATAGACAGAAAGATGAATGGATTAGAACAAAAAATGTCATTTGAGCTGAATTCAAGCATAAAATATATTGCTTATTGGTCATAAAAATACTCTCATGATTCACACATTCTCTTAACTGAAATAATATTTTCACATTCTTGTAACTAAAAGCAAGCATGATTCATAGTGGTGGTTACATTTCAACTTCTATCCCTGACAGAAAAGACATTACCTCATCATTGGTGACCTGCTCATCTAGAACAGCATCAAAACAGAACTCATGCTTCTCGACATATGCAGTCAAATCCACCTACCATGTTGGAATGAAATATCAGTCCTCTGAAGATGACAAATGAAGAGAAAGAGAACAGTCTGCCAGGACTACTTCAACAAAAAAAAATCAACTGGCATCTGAAAAATCTTAACAAAAATATTGTTTTTAAGACTTTTTTTCAACATCATGGACACAAACCTTTAGCTTGGGCTCATGGACAGTCAAAGCATTGTCATACACGGTTACAATGTCATCCTCCTTCCTAGCAAGCTCTTTCTTGTTCAGCGGTCTTTTGCGTACCTATGGCACAGATATCATATCATCAAGAGCTTTCCAGGCAACTTTCTCATATGCTTGTGAATGAATCAAACGGAAAACAGAACAAAAACAAACAGGATATCATCCACATGCCAGGATTGACTAAGGCTGGATAAAAAGGATTAATAAGGTGAAGACCAACAAAAATTAAGAAGGTTTTCCCAGTCTGTCATGCTAGCTAGTATAATGTGATTCTGCAAATACTTTCTGGAAATAAAAAAAAGCATTGTTGCCCGTGGCACATCTCATAAAGGCTTGGTTCCAACATTTCTCCTTAAAAAACCACAGATTTGGGATTGACTTGGTTTAGTAACAACATCTAAGATAGCTTCTCCTAAATACCAAAAAATAGCAATACAAGTTTTTTAAGTTAGAGCAAAATAATAGGGGAATCCAAGAATTGAACTTGGTAGACGTAGCAGTGAATTAACTAAAATTAGAGTTTTAAGTCTATATCATTAGTAATGGATTGACTAAGGCTGGATAAAAAGGATTCATAAGGTGAAGACCAACAAAAATTAAGAAGGTTTTCCCAGTCTGTCATGCTAGCTAGTATAATGTGATTCTGCAAATACTTTCTGGAAATAAAAAAAAAAAGCATTGTTGCCCGTGGCACATCTCATAAAGGCTTGGTTCCAACATTTCTCCTTAGAAAACCACAGATTTGGGATTGACTTGGTTTAGTAACAACATCTAAGATAGCTTCTCCTAAATACCAAAAAATAGCAATACAAGTTTTTAAAGTTAGAGCAAAATAATAGGGGAATCCAAGAACTGAACTTGGTAGACGTAGCAGTGAATTAACTAAAATTAGAGTTTCATGTCTATATCATCAGTGATGACGCAATTCTTCTCCCAACAAAAATGACAAGTTTTCACACCAAAATTTTGTGCTCACAACTTTACCATGTTTCTTCATGCGGGCACATAAATGAAATCATGCAAACCCACAGAATCTTGCTACCCTACAAATCAACTTACCACAACTTTAATTTTAGCCACATTATTTTCCTTTGAGCTGTTCTCTTTTTCATTAGTAGGGAACGGAACTGACAGATCTGCATCAGCTTGCTCTCTTTGTTGTCTGCTACTATTCACGTTGAAATCATTTTCAAATCCTTTTGAAGCACCAGGCATCAATGGTGATGGATCGAATGGTTCTGGGATGACATGCTGAAAAGGATATGAAAACATCAATAAAAGGGTACAAGGGGCAGTATCCTCCCAATATCAAGCAAACAAAGAGAGAGAAAGAGGAAGACAATACTGAACATCCCAACAGATGCATCCGCTTATATGAAGTAATAAGCTGCCAAGCCAAAATGGCTAAAGGAGAATCCATCAAGAAGAGGAGGACTTATCAGAATTCCATAGCCTCAATGATTCTAAACTCCTGAATCCAATTCTAGAACCAGCAACTACTATCTACATACTGTCAAATTAATTCAGTTACTGACAGCTTCACCTTGAGAAAGAAAAGGGAAAAAAGATACAGCATAAGAGCTATAGGCCTGCTAGTGGACAGATGTGAGAGTGGATTGGTTCAAGCAAGATCACTATCTTAAAGAGCATCATCGCATAGACAGCTAAAGTTAATCCTTTTCCTCTTGTTCTTCATTCTTGCATGTGAATAGGGTTTCACAACACTGACACGTGGAGAAGGGAGAAGCAAATAGCAATATCACCTATAATCTAGTTGAAGTAAACAATTTGGTGTTAAGAACTGAATCCTTTACCGGTTGCTCATATTAAGGTCCCGGCTCTTGAAAGCAATTTAAGTAAAATTCCTCCCGCCAAGTTAGATGCAGTACCTCAGATAGAAGCTCTGTATCATCCATAGCATGAAGATCCAAAAGCCCAGCTCCAAAATCGCCCCTAAACTCTGGAGAATAAAAACCATCCGAGGAAGAAACACCAGCTGAAGTTTGGGCAGTTGGGGTGTAAGACTCGGGAACAGACTCTCCATTGAAATTGAGGTTTCTCATAAGCTTGAAAAGCCTCTGTTTCTCTTCCGCAGATTGCGCTCCATAACCCTTCAACAAAGACAACATAACCATCCAACTCAGATCCAAGGAAAACCAAAAATTCATTCAACCACATTTGCTTTACTCAACATAGTTTCTAATAGATAAATACTACAAGAAGCACCACAAGTCCACGTTCCAAACATAACTCAGCAATAAAACCTCCAAATTTGTTTCTGATCCTAAATGCACAATCACGTCAAATAGATATCCAAATAAACTCCATTAATTTACAACGAAAGCGAATTAAAAAATCAAGTACATTTTCCGTCCATACCTGCATTAAAATATTAGGCAGGAGGCGATGATCGATGCCGGTAGAAGCCATGGGAGAGGCCAGATGCTGCAAGCCGGCAGACTGAAGCCACCTAGCCATAACCGCATCGCCCGCATCACTAGTGGGACCCAAGGACCCACCAGCGCCGGCATGATCATAAAGTGCGGTTGCAGCAGCAGCAGCAGCAGCAGCAGAATTGGTTTGCTGCATCTGGCCGCCCATGTGGCGCTGCGATCGCCTTTGGGGAGCCAATTTTCAAGATCTATCTATCACCACCGCTTCACACACAGATTAAATAAACAAATAAAACGAAAAAAATTAACAATGCAAAACGAAAAAAATTAAGTAATTCAAAAGAATAAAAATAAAAGTACTTACAAGGAGGAGAGAATTCAAATCCAAAAGAGAACATGAATCGAAATTCAAACAAAATCCCGATCTTATCACACGCTTCTCTTTTATTCGATTTTGTTTACGAGAGATGAAGTTGTGAATAGAGAGAGATCCGCCAAGTGAGAGAGATATCTTTGACGCAGATCTGAAGCTGATGAAGAAGCAGTGAAAGCGGAACCCCTTTTTTATAAAAAAAAAAAAATCTTTTGGAAATAGGAGCGTCGTTGGAAATGGTTTGCCGTTTGAGAGAAGAAATGTTATTAGCAGAAAGCTCCACGCGAGAGAGGGGAGGGCGCAGAGAACGGGTTGCTTGCGATGCTGATATGGTAATTACCTCTGCTTACTTTATGAAATGGATATATATATATATATTAGACTATTATGGTTTTCATTTTTTTTTATAAAACGGCTATTTTGAAACTTTGTTTTGTGACTAATTTACCCTCCTTGTTTTTGCTTATTTTCCCTCTCTTTTTTTATTTTTTTAACATACAAAGAATTGTAATAAGTTTTTCAACTGAAAATATATTTAAATTATATTTTTTTCATTTTTAAAATTAACATACTAAAAAATATATAAAAAATATTAATGCAATATTTTTCCAAGTAAAAAAATAATTTAAAAGATAAAAGCTATTATAATACCAAATAGATATTAACAACTAAATTATTCTATTTCTAATAAAGAATTGGTATATGAAAAATATTTTTCATGGATTCTAATCCTGGATTGAATTATTATAATATAATTTATTTATCAACTAATTACATTGCATATCAAAAATATTATTTTTTTTATAATATTTTTGTGATGTAATAAAGTTATATTAACTAATATGGTTTATTATAGGCGTATTAAATGATAAATATTGAAATAAAAGGGGGGGAATCTAAGAAAAAAACGTTTTTTTTTTATTTTCCTAGGATTGATATTAATTAGGGTGGTTTGAAAACATTTAAAAAAAAACTAATTATTGTATCGAAATGAAAAATGCCATTAAACAATTATTACCCCTAAAATATCGTCTTTTAACTTTAGAGCATCAAATGAGAAAAATAATTGAAAATTGTCGGGTGCCGAAACTGATGATGATGATGGGCCCAAGCAGAGATATGCTCTTCTAGCAAAACAAGATAAATTACCCGAACATCATAAACTCACTTTATGACACCAGATTTGGAGTGGAGTTGACCCGTCGAGTTAATTAATCCTCTTCTAAAAAATATTAAAACCATTATTGTTTTGAGAAAAAATATTTAACATTTTTATCTGGTAAATCAGTCAACTCTAGATTGACTTTTTTGACTTACAATCCGGTTCAAGAATATATTGATTGAGTTTTTAATGAATCTATCGGGTTGGGACGGGTTTAATAAAAATATATAAATCCTCTTTTCGGCAATTCATTGTAATTTCCTTAGCATTGGTAGGGCGATGCATAATGTTAGAAAATAATGATACCAAATATTCAATTCAAATTCACTTTTGCTGGGACGGCACTTGATGGAAAACACCAGAAATATGTTGGGACTAGAAAGAATTAAGAGAAAAATAAATAAATAAAGGGTGCATAAAAGGACATGTTTGTTTGTTCGGGTAAAGACACATATTTTTTGGACGCCAAGTCAAGTATTTACGGAGCAATCAAAATGAAGAGTCTTGAAAGCAATGATCTCGAAGGAAAAGCCGATGATCTTTCACTTCCGAATCGAGTACTAGATCTGGCAAAAGGCAATCCGGCCAGCCTTGCTCGAGAGAAACACCTTTCGAATCAACGGATGGAGGAGCACAACATTTGATGAATGACGACGATGATTGTTATTACTATTGCTTTGTCTATGGGCTCCATATCTGATGGAAGAGACTAAAGATTACCCTCCAAGACTCGGTGATAGTCCATCTAATGCATTCGTAGTTACCAAGATGACGATAATATTTATAAAAAACCAAGAAGGACATGATATTATAATCATCCACTTCACCGGATAAAAATTAAATTTTAAAATATAAAAAGGATAGAACTTTTAAAAATATATAATTTTAAAAAATTATTTCATTCTAAAAAAATAATAATTAAAACATTAAGAATCAAATTTAATAAAACAAAAAAATCAATAATGATGAATTTAAAATAAAAAAAACTAATTAAATGAATTATTAAAAGAAGAAGAAAAAATAGAACCACAAGCAAAGGGACTAGATAAAAAAGAATAGAAATCTAGGAGCTGTCTTGAAATATCAAGTGGGAGTGCACAAAAACTGGAAAAAAAAAAAGAGGAAAGAAAAAAAAAACTAACCTCCATTAACAAATCAAAAATTATATAAGTGCGCGTGTTGCATATCCAAAGAAAGAATGTCGTATAACCATCTAGGTGGTGGCCAAGTGGTAAGGATTTGGGATCAAGGGGTTTGCTCCCTCTGTGGTCTCAAGTTCGAGTCCTTGGTTGCTCATATGATGGCCACTGGAGGCTTACATGGTCGTTAACTTCAAGGCCCGTAGAATTAGTCGTGGTGCACGCTGACACGACTAAAAGATTGATGTCTTCTCCCAAGTGCAGGAGTGTCGAAGTAAAAAATAACCCGGCAAGACCGGGGTCGAACCACAAGGAGGTTAATTGTACAAATTATAAACAACAATTATTAACAACAATAATAGTAATAACGATAACAATAATAATAACAATAATAATAATAATAATAATAATA